>NW_026609955.1:27500-92500 GCF_029499605.1 Hyla sarda | reverse complement strand
CCGCGCCGCCCTGGTCAGCTTAGATCAGGAGAAGGCGTATGACCGTGTCTCCCACGCATTCATGAACAGGGCTTTGCGCAGGCTAGGTCTGGGGAAGATGTTTTGCTCTTTTGTTAACGTCATGTATTTTGATATTTACAGCACGGCGTTGGTGAATGGCTGGAAGACTAACCCCTTTCCCATCCTTCCCGGGGTTAGACAAGGCTGCCCTCTTTCACTTCTTCTTTTTGTTTGTGTTATAGAGCTCTTTGCTGAGACTATCCGGCAGAATGGAGAGATCAGAGGGATCACCGCACCAGGACCAGATCGCTACGAGGTCAAGTGCTCGCTCTACATGGACGACGCGACCGTCTTCTGCGCTGACCAGCGTTCGGTGACTGCACTCGTCCAGACCTGGGAGGACTTCGGCAGAGCTTCGGGGGCAAAAGTCAACTGCGGGAAGTCGGAGGCCATGCTCTTCGGGAAATGGCACCTGGCTTCTTCCGCCCCCTTCCCCTTTACTGTTAAGCCGGACTTCATTCAAATTCTTGGAGTCTGGTTCGGAAAGGAAGGAGCGGCCCTTAAGTCTTGGCAAGACCGACTAGGAAAGATTAACTTGAAGATCGGACTGTGGAGCTCCAGAAAGCTCTCTATTGAAGGCATGGCACTTGTCCTGCAGAGTGAAGTTTTGCCTGTGCTCCAGTACACCGCACAGGCCTGCCCTGCCCATACCACCGTTTGCAAGGCCATCACCCGGACAGTGTTTTGCTTCATCTGGGGCAAAATGGACAGAGGACTGTGATGTACAAGGAGCCCCGCAAGGGGACAAGTGGGACAGCTCCATCCCTTACAACTGGAACACTCCCTGGTTCTACGGGGATGTTGTCCGGTTTGTGAGGGAGCACCAGCTGGAAGGACTGAAACCCGACCTATGGAAGCCGAAGACAATCTACAAGCTCATCCGAGCGAAGGACTTGACCGAGCTGGTTCCGGGACTCCCCGCAGCCACTGCAGAGACAGTTTGGAACAATGAGGCCTCAAAGCGGCTTACCAATGGACACAAGGACTTGTCATGGATGGCCGTCAAGGGAGGACTCTCTCTCAGGTCATTCATGCATGCCCGCAACCTGTGCACAACCCGGTACTGCCCCTGGTGCCCCTACGTGGAGGAAACATCTTTTCACATGTTTTGGCAGTGTCCCTTTGCACAGGGTCTGTTGGACGCCCTGGAACATGAACTCAGAGACTCTGTACCCAGGAGCTGCCTATCGTACCATTCGGTGCTTTACGGTCTGTTCCCTGGGACCCACGACGCGGAGGCCATCCAGGAGGCCTGGCGCCTTATGAACTGTTTTAAGGACGCAGTGTGGCTTGCCAGGAACCGCCTCGTGATCAACAGGGAAAACATGTCCATCCGGGACTGCCGCAGGTTCATCAAGAGCCTGCTTAGAGACTATTCCATCTTGGACAGCCCGGCCGTTGATGAGGAAGAAGAGGAGTAGACATGTATCTTCTCCCATGTCTCCCTGAAGATACAGCCCAGCAGTTTGGCCCTGTGATCTGCCCCCTCCCCACCCCCACATAGTCGCCCACACCCCTACCCCTATCACAGATTGTATTGTTTTGTTGCTCGATCTTTTGTGCTTTTCTATTACAGGATTGAGCGGAGTGTTAGAGTAGCATGATGTGCGATGTATAGCTTAGGGAACCTTTGCTGTGTATTGTACTGTCATGCTTTGTGTGACTGTAATTTATTGTATGACTTGTAATGACTGAACGGACAATAAAGCTCTTTCAATCACCACGAAACAGCATTGTGGTAGAGATTTTGTGTAGTACGATTGCAGTACTTTTCGTTCTTCGGCCTTTTGGCTAAGATCAAGACCTTTCCTGTTAGTTGGCGGTGTGGAAGACCACCAAGGCAGGATGGGGAACCACACAGTAGGATGGGTGTACCAGGGATGGCTGTATAGCACAGCAGTCATCCCCGATGAGACCTGTTCCCTGCTGGATCTGGCCTTAAGGTCCGGGTAGAGTGAAGGCCGAGGTGCACAAGTGCCCTGGGAGTGGTGACCCCAGGGTGCCGGAATTCACTTGGGATTGGCAACCCCACTTGAATGAAAGCACATAGCACGCACTTTTTCTCTCACTCTTCTGGGCACTCACCCTTAGTATCCCGGCCTTCCGGCTAGGATCGGGGAATTTTTATAGATCCGGTCGGATGTCCGGGCAGTATTACACACTGCGCACATTTATTTATTTATTTTTTTGTCACTGTGTCCACTTTTTGTGTTCGTTTGTTCACTAGTATTTGGTAAAGTGCGGTAGCCCTTCTGGGTGTCCCTCCTGCCGGTCTAGGGGAGGTGTGTGTGGCCATTAGGTTCCTCACCTCCCTGCTATACCCCGTGGCATCCTGTTTCGGCAGGATGCCAAACCGGTTTTACTGGTTCCTTGGTGACAACCTGGTTATCACCTAGTTGTTTGCCGGAAACACTTACGGTCCCTGAGTAGCTTCGGCAAAAGGGGACATCGTACCTGGAACCTTGCAGGTGCCTTTTGGCCCGGAGGCAAAGGGTTTGGTTTGTTGGGGGGCCTCTCTCCTTTCGGAGAAGGGCTTGCGATAGACCACATTCTCGTGCACGTTTTTTTGTGTGAACACTTTGAGAGCACGTACCTCGGCTTTCAATAAAAATAAAAAAAACACGAAACAGCATTGTGGTAGAGATTTAGCGTAGTACGATTGCAGTACTTTTCCTTCTTATTAGAACTGCAATTCTCGAGAGCATACCACCTGAAGATCATCTCCTGCCTGCCTCAGAACATCTGAAGAAGGAGAAGATCTTGAAGACTACAGCTCCGGAAGAAGCCGACGAAGAACTTGGAAGAAGGGAATCGGCGGTGAATTCCGGAACTTCGGCGAAGAGGAAGGCGGGGTAGAATCCTTTTGAAGAAACTCACTGCCTCTGGAGAAGATTTGCATAGCTCCTCCCGCCCGGGAAAGAAGACTTTGGGAAGAATCTCCACAAGCAAGAAAGCGGACAAGAGCCTGCTGGAAGAAGCCATGGCCTCAACCAGCAAGTCCACCCAGGAGGCTGCAGGGCAAGGCCTGGAGGTCCAGTCCCAACCACAGCAAGCTTCAACCTCCACCACAGCAAGGCCGAAGGGCGGCAGAATTGACTGTCTCAATGCGGAACCCACACACCCCAGGCACGGACATCTCGACCTTCCTGAAGCACTTCTGCACAGTGGTGAGGGAGCCCGCCCGCATCCTTAACTCCCTCGGATACTGGACCTGCAAGTGGTCTGTGGTCGTCAGACTGAACAAGAACCTTGCTTCTCCAGATGGACTACAGCACCTGCCACCGACATTGTCCTTGGGCAACTCCACAGGACTTATCTTCTACCCGGACATGCCGCAGACCTGCAGGAGATGTGGCAAGATGGGCCACGAGAGCAAGGACTGTAAAGAGGATGCTTGCAGGTTTTGCCGTGTGACAGGTCACACGACCAAGGATTGCCCCAAGAGTAAGCCCTGCAAACTCTGCGGATTGGCGGCCTCCAGAGGGAGAGAACATGGGCATCTGTGGCAGCGAGAGCAACGAAGCCAGCCCAGCTCCAGAGCCAGCAGCACGGATGGCCAAGCCGACCAAGGAGGGTAAGAAGGCGAAAGCCACCACACCTGCCCCATCCCATCCCTCCCATGCCCCTTCCCCCTCCCCTGCCCATCCCGCCACTTCCCCTGCTCCTCCCACCCCATCCCCTGTCCCTCCTGCCCCATCCCGTCCCACCCCTGTCCCCCGACCTGCCCCGCCCTCCCCTGCCCGGCCCACCCCTGCCCCCAAGTCATCCGACCCTGAAGCCGCAGAGAGGTTCCTGTCAGGTATCACTAACGTTGTTGATCCTGCAGGTGCGGCGGCTATGGACTATCCCTTGACGGTGGGGGAGCTGCTCTCTGCCGCTAAATCCTTTAAGCCTGGCAGGACCCCGGGCAGTGACTGTCTCCCGGCCGAGCTCTATGTAGCGCTGGGTGACCTGATCTGTCCAGACCTGTTGGAGGTGTACGAGGAGATGGTGGTGGGGGTCAGAATGCCTCAGTCGTTGAGGGAGGGGATGATCACGATCTTGTATAAGCAGAAGGGGGAGAGATGTGACCTGAAAAACTGGCGTCCCATCTCTCTCCTGAATGTGGACTACAAGATCCTCGCCAAGGTGCTGGCCAACAGGCTGAAATCTGTCATCGGGCAGATCGTCCATCCGGACCAGACCTGCGGCATTCCTGGTCGCAGGATTGCTGACAGCCTTGCCCTTGTGAGACACGGTCTATTACATCCAGGACCGTGGCCGCGACGCCCTGGTCAATTTGGATCAGGAGAAGACGTTTGACCGTGTCTCCCACGCATTCATGGGCAGGGCTTTGCGCAGGCTAGGTCTGGGGAAGATGTTTAGCTCTTTTGTTAATGTCATGTATTTTGATATTTACAGCACGGTGTTGGTGTTGGTAAGCCTTTCAGGGGTTAGACAAGGCTGCCCTCTTTCACCTCTTCTTTTTGTTTGTGTTATAGAGCTCGTTGCTGAGACTATCCGGCAGAATGGAGAGATCAGAGGGATCACCGCACCAGGACCAGATCTCTACAAGGTCAAGTGCTCGCTCTACATGGACGACATGACTGTCTTCTGCGCTGACCAGCGTTCGGTGACTGCACTCGTCAAGACCTGTGAGGACTTCGGCAGAGCTTCCGGGGCAAAAGTCAACTGCGGGAAGTCGGAAGCCATGCTCTTCAGGTTATAGCACTTGGCTTCTTCTGCCCCCTTCCCCTTTACTGTTAAGCCGGACTTCATTCAAATTCTTGGAGTCTGGTTCGGGAAGGAAGGAGCGGCCCTTAAGTCTTGGCAAGATCGACTAGGAAAGATGAACTCTAAGATCGGACTGTGGAGCTCCAGAAAGCTCTCTATTGAAGGCACTTGTCCTGCGGAGTGAAGTTTTGCCTGTGCTCCAGTATACCGCACAGGCCTGGCCTCCCCATACCCCCGTTTACAAGGCAAAATGGACAGTCAAGAGGACTGTGATGTACAAAGGAGCCCCGTAAGGGTGGGAAGGGAATACCCGATATCCCCACTCTGCTGAGGGCCTCCTTTGCATGTGTCAGCGTGCAGCGGACTCTTGTTGAAAAGACTGGCTCAGCGGGCAGGTCCATGTCTCACTTGTTTCTCATGCCCCTCTGGAGACAGCTGGGCTGGGACAGGTGGAACAGCTCCATCCCTTACAACTGGAACGCTCCCTGGTTCTATGGGGATGTTTTCCGGTTTGTGAGGGAGCACCAACTGGAAGGACTAAAACCTGACCTATGGAAGCCGAAGACAATCTACAAGCTCATCCGAGCTATGGACTTGACTGAGCTGGTTCCGGGACTCCCCGCAGTCACTGCAGAGACAGTTTGAACTAATGTGGCCTCAAAGCGGCTTACCAATGGACACAAGGACTTGTCGTGGATGGCCGTCAAGGGAGGACTCTCTCTCAGGTCGTTCATGCATGCCCGCAACCTGTGCACAACCCGGTACTGCCCCCGGTGCCCCTATGTGGAGGAAAACATCTTTGCACGTGTTTTGGCAGTGCCACAGGGTCTGTTGGATGCCCTGGAACATGAATTAAGAGACTCTGTACCCAGCAACTGCCTATCGTACCATTCGGGGCTTTACGGTCTGTTCCCTGGGACCCACAACGTGGAGGCCATCCAGGAGGCCTAGCGCCTTATGAACTGTTTTAAGGACGCAGTGTGGCTTGCCAGGAACCGCCTCGTGATCAAAAGGGAGAACATGTCCGTCCGGGACTGCCGCAGGTTCATCAAGAGTCTGCTTAGAGACTGTTCCATCTTGGACAGCCTGGCCGTCAATGAAGAAGAAGAGGAGTGAAGACCCCTCTCCTTCTCCCATGTCTCCTTGAAGATACAGCCCAGCAGATTGGCAATGTGATCCGCCCCCTCCCCACCCCCACATAGTCGCCCACGCCCCTACCCCGATCACAGATTGTATTGTTTTGTTATTCGATCTCTTGTGCTTTTCTATTACAGGATTGAGCGGAGTGTTAGAGTAGCATGATGTGCGATGTATAGCTTAGGGAACCTTTGCTGTGTACTGTGCTGTCATGCTTTGTGTGATTGAAATTTAATGCATGACTTGTAATGACTGAACGGACAATAAACACCATGAAACAGCTGTCTGCAGATGGGTAGAAACTTCCCTTTTGGGGAGTAGTCTGGCTTGGCATAAATTCCGATCAGCTTTCTATATTCCTTAACAGGAGCCAAGCTGATACCAGCATATTAATTGCATATTCCCCTACCCAGAATGCCGCGGAGTACTAAATGGCCTTCTGAAGCTCTATTACACCACCAGGAGTGGTGGCCTCTCCCTTAGGTAAATACTCTATGTATATATTCTAATGCAAGAGGAGCACTGTGCCAAGGATTCCAGATGCAACTGGGTGCTCAGCTCCAGGAACAGACCATTTCCCAAGGAAACATCTGCAGCTGCTGGTGCCCGCCCTTCGGAGGACTTTTCTGTGCTTCCTCCCCCAGGTACCATACAGAGGAAGAGGAAAGGAAGGGACAACGCATCAGATGAGTCCCACAAAAGAAAGATTATCGAGACCTGCGAGACCCCCTCAAGCTTCAGATGAGGAGGAGGAGATGGAGCAGGTATGCAAGAGCCTCAAGCTTCAGAAGGAGAGGAGGAGATGGAGCAGGCCCAAGTGGAGCAGGTCCAAGCAGAGCCAGTCCAAGCTCAATCTATGGAGGACCCAGAGGTCAAGAAAATCCTGGACACTCCGGCCAACACGGTCTACGACAAGTTCTTGGAAGGGCGCTATGAGAAGCCAAAGGAGCAGACAGGCGCCAGAGAAGAGGACCCGCCCGACCAGAGTGATAACTAGTATCTGAACTAACCTCTCTTTTTATTCCCATGGCTGATCTCAACATCTTCTGCATTAATGTGAGGAGTATTAGAGCTTGGTTTAGATTTCAGACTGTCCTTACGTTCTTAGATTCTCAGAGGTGTGATGTTTACATGCTGCAGGAATGTGCTTTGTCTGCTTCTAGGTCTTACAACCATCTGGCCAGGCAGTGGCCTCACGGCCCTTCCTACTGGTCTGGTGGGGGTGACAATAGGTCTGCGGGGGTGGCCATCCTGATCAGGGGAGGTAACTTTGCACTTGATTCCGTCCGGGAGCTCGTCTGTGGCAGACTTCTTGTCGCAGACGGTTCCTGGGTGGGTGAGCCCGTGCGGCTCATCAACGTGTATGCCTCCCCTGAGAGGGATATCCGACTGGAGGTTCTCCAGGCCCTGCGGGCTGAACTCGCCACCACTAGGGCAGTAGTGTTGGGTGGTGACTTCAACTGCCCCATTGAGGTGGACAGGCGCAGTTCTGGCACATCCGCCAACCTGGACGTGACGTCTAAACTGCTGATTGAGATGGTGACAGAGGCATCCTTGTAGGACGTTGTTGGGTCCATCGGGAACGGCTCCGTAAACTATATGTGGAGCCGCCCCGATGGCGCGCTACGTTCTCGGATAGACTTCATCTTCACTTCGAGAGCAGTCAGAAAGGTATTGTACTCTATGGTCCCCTGCTTCTTCTCTGACCACAGGGCCATTCGATTCCGGGGGACTCTGGGCCATGGATTCCCACCTGGCCCAGGCTCCTGGAAGTTGAATTGTGCCCTGTTGGAGCAGAGGGAGGTCATGGAGGAACTTAGGGATGCGTACCTTGTATGGCGAAATGACAAATGTCTGTTTAAGTGCATCAGCGATTGGTGGGAATAGGTTAAAGTTGAATTCCGTTGTTTCTTTCAGGCAAAAGGCAGACAACAGGCGCGTGCGAAGAAGTGGGACTTCAGGAAACTGCAGCGCGAGCTGCGGTCCCTGCAGGACCTGCTCCAGTGTGGCTGGGACGTCAGGGAGGAGCTGGAGGAGACCAAAAAGAGTTTGAAAAGGCACTTTGAGGAGGAATCCAAGCGAATCGTCTTTCATTCCAAGGTGGAGAACCTGGAGAAGGGTGAGAAGTGTAAGTCTTTCTTTTTCAGGAAGCTCGATGCTGGCCACACGCCCCTGACTGACCTACGAGATGAGACCGGACACATGAGGAGGGGCAAGGAGGAGATAGTGGGGGTCGTCTCCGACTTCTACGGCAACCTCTACGCCCCCAAGTCATCCGACCCTGAAGCCGCCGATAGGTTCCTGTCAGGTATCACTAACGTGGTTGATCCCGCAGGTGCGGCGGCTATGGACGATCCCTTGACGGTGGGGGAGCTGCTCTCTGCCGCTTAATCCTTTAAGCCCGGCAGGACCCCGGGCAGTGACGGTCTCCCGACCGAGCTCTATGTAGCACTGGGTGACATGATATGTCCGGACCTGTTGGAGGTGTACGAGGAGATCGTGGTGGGGGGCAGAATGCCTCCGTCGTTGAGGGAAGGGATGATCACGATCTTGTATAAGCGGAAGGGGGAGAGATGTGACCTGAAAAACTGGCGTCCCATCTCTCTCCTGAACGCGGACTACAAGATCCTCGCCAAGGTGCTGGCCAACAGGCTGAAACCTGTCATGGGGCAGATCGTCCATCCGGACCAGACCTGCGGTATTCCTGGTCGCAGGATTGCTGACAGCCTTGCCCTTGTGAGAGACACGGTCCATTACATCCAGGACCGCGGGGGCCGCGCTGCCCTGGTCAGCTTAGATCAGGAGAAGGCGTTCGACCGTGTCTCCCATGCATTCATGGACAGGGTTTTGCGCAGGCTAGGTCTGGGGAAGATGTTTTGCTCTTTTGTTAACGTTATGTATTTTGACATTTACAGCACGGTGTTGGTGAATGGCTGGAAGACTGACCCCTTTCCCATTCTTTCAGGGGTTAGACAAGGCTGCCCTCTTTCACCTCTTCTTTTTGTTTGTGTTATAGAGCTCTTCGCTGAGACTATCCGGCAGATCAGAGGGATCACCGCACCAGGACCAGATCGCTACGAGGTCAAGTGCTCGCTCTACATGGACGACGTGACCGTCTTCTGCGCTGACCAGCGTTCGGTGACTGCGCTCGTCCAGACCTGCGAGGACTTCGGCAGAGCCTCGGGGGCAAAAGTCAACTGCGGGAAGTCGGAGGCCATGCTCTTCGGGGAATGGTACCTGGCTTCTTCCGCCCCCCTTCCCCTTTACTGTTAAGCCGGACTTCATCCAAATTTTTGGAGTCTGGTTCGGGAAGGAAGGAGCGGCCCTTAAGTCTTGGCAAGACCGACTAGGAAGGATAAACTCGAAGATCGGACTGTGGAGCTCCAGAAAGCTCTCGATGGAAGGCAAGGCACTTGTCCTGCGGAGTGAAGTTTTGCCTGTGCACCGCACAGGCCTGGCCTCCCCATACCACCGTTTGCAAGGCCATCACCCGGACAGTGTTTTGCTTCATCTGGGGCAAAATGGACAGAGTCAAGAGGACTGTGATGTACAAGGAGCCCCGCAAGGGTGGGAAGGGAATACCCAACATCCCCACTCTGCTGAGGGCCTCCTTTGCATGTGTCACCGTGCAGCGGACTCTTGTTGAAAAGACTGGATCAGCGGGCAGGTCCATGTCTCGCTTGTTTCTCATGCCCCTCTGGAGACAGCTGGGCTGGGACAAGTGGGACAGCTCCATCCCTTACAACTGGAACACTCCCTGGTTCTATGGGGATGTTGTCCGGTTTGTGAGGGAGCACCAGCTGAAAGGACTGAAACCCGACCTATGGAAGCTGAAGACAATCCACAAGCTCATCCGAGCTAAGGACTTGACCGAGCTGGTTCTGGGACTCCCCGCAGCCACTGCAGAGACAGTTTGGAATAATGTGGCCTCAAAGCGGCTTACCAATGGACACAAGGACTTGTCGTGGATGGCCGCCAAGGGAGGACTCTCTCAGGTCATTCATGCATGCCCGCAACCTGTGCACAACCCGGTACTGCCCCTGGTGCCCCTACGTGGAGGAAACATCTTTTCACGTGTTTTGGCAGTGCCCCTTTGCACAGGGTCTGTTGGATGCCCTAGAACATGAACTCAGAGACTCTGTACCCAGGAGCTGCCTATCGTACCATTCAGTGCTTTACGGTCTGTTCCCTGGGACCCACAACGTGGAGGCCATCCAGGAGGCCTGGCGCCTTATGAACTGTTTTAAGGACGCAGTGTGGCTTGCCAGGAACCGCCTCGTGATCAACAGGGAAAACATGTCCGTCCGGGACTGCTGCAGGTTCATCAAGAACCTGCTTAGAGACTATTCCATCTTGGACAGTCCGGCCGTTGATGAGGAAGAAGAGGAGTGAAGACCCCTCTCCTTCTCCCATGTCTCCCTGAAGATACAGCCCAGCAGTTTGGCCCTGTGATCCGCCCCCTCCCCACCCCCACATAGTCACCCATACCCCCCCACGCTCCCGCCCCACAGCCCACGCCCCTATCCCGATCACAGATTGTATTGTTTTGTTATTCGATCTCTTGTGCTTTTCTATTACAGGATTGAGCGGAGTGTTAGAGTAGCATGATGTGCGATGTATAGCATAGGGAACCTTAGCTGTGTATTGTACTGTCATGCTTTGTGTGATTGTAATTTATTGTATGACTTGTAATGACTGAACGGACAATAAAGCTCTCTCAATAAACCCAGCATTGTGGTAGAGATTTTGCATAGTACGATTGCAGTACTTTTCATTCTTATTAGAATCGCAATTCTCAAGAGCATACCCCCTGAAGATCATCTCCTGCCTGCCTCGGAACATCTGAAGAAGGAGAAGATCTTGAAGACTGCAGCTCCGGAAGAAGCCGATGAAGAACTTGGAAGAAGGGAATCGGCGGTGAATTCCAGAACTTCAGCGAAGGCGGCGCAGAATCTTTTCGAAGAAACTCGCTGCCTCTGGAGAAGGATTCGCATATCTCCTCCCACCAGGACCGGATCTGCATAGCTCTTCCCACCCGGGAAGCAAGGAAGCGGAAAAGAGCCTGCTGGAAGAAGCCATGGCCTCAACCAGCAAGTCCACCCAGGAGGCTGCAGGGCAAGGCCTGGAGGTCCAGCCCCAACCACAGCAAGCTTTAACCTCGACCACAGCAAGGCAGAAGGGCGGCAGAATCCCCAACCTTGAAGCTCCAACCCTGGAGCCCTGGATAAGGCAGACTGATGCCTTGAAGCTGAAGCCTGTGGACGGAAGGGTGCCGGACATGTCCCACGACGTGTTCTGCAAGAAAATGCTGGCGGATCCCGGCTGATACCCTTGGAATAGCAACGTTCGTGTCCGGAATCTTCTATATCACCTTTCCCACCATTGGAACCTGTAGAAGATACTGGGAGGTGGTGAAAACGGCTAGTCGCGAATCCCCTTTCTCTCGCTTTGTGGGCAACTGCCTTATTCAAAGAGAGGAGAGGCGGGTGACTGTCTAAATGCGAAACCCACACACCCCAGGCACGGACATCTCGACCTTCCTGAAGTGCTTCTGCACAGTGGTGAGGGAGCCCACCCGCATCCTGAACTGCCTAGGATACTGGACCTGCAAGTGGTCTGTGGTCGTCAGACTGAACAAGAACCTTGCTTCTCCAGATGGACTACAGCACCTGCCACCGACATTCTCCTTGGGCAACTCCGCAGGACTTATCTTCTACCCGGACATGCCGCAGACCTGCAGGAGATGTGGCAAGATGGGCCACGAGGGCAAGGACTGTAAGGAGGATGCCTGCAGGTTTTGCCGTGTGACAGGTCACACGACCAAGGATTGCCCCAAGAGCAAGATCTGCAACCTCTGCGGATTGGCAGCCCACAGCTACAAGGACTGCCCCCAGAGGGAGAGAACATGGGCATCTGTGGCAGGGAGAGCACCGAAGCCAGCCCCAGCTCCGGAGCCAGCAGCACGGATGGCCAAGCCGTCCCGTCCCTCCCCAGCCCCTCCCGCCCCATCCCCTGCCCCTCCCCTGCACCCCACCCCGGCTTACCCCTGCCCCGCCCACCTCTGCCCCGTCCTCCCCTGCCCGGGCACTCTCTCCTGCCCCCCCGCCCCACCCAGCCTCCTTTCTTTCCTGGCCCAGCAGCACCTAACCCCCCTCCAGCTGCTGGTGCCCGCTCTTTGGAGGATTTTCCTGTGCTTCCTCCCCCAGGTACCAGAGGAAGAGGAAAGGAAGGGACAATGCATCAGCTGAGTCCCACAAGAGAAAGATCATCGAGACCTGCGAGACCCCTCAAGCTTCAGATGAAGAGGAGGAGATGGAGCAGGCCCAAGTGGAGCAGGTCCATGCAGAGCAAGTCCAAGCTCAGTCTATGGAGGAGCTGCTGCAGGTCCCAGAGGTCAAAGAAATCCTAGACACTCCGGCCAACCCGATCTACGACGAGTTCTTAGAAGGGCGCTATGAGAAGCCACAGGAGCTGACAGGCACCAGAGAAGAGGACCCGCCCGACCAGAGTGGTAACTAGTATCTGAACTAACCTCTCTTTTTATTCCCATGGCTGATCTTAACATCTTTTGCATTAATGTGAGGAGTATTAGAGCTAGGTTTAGATTTCAGACTGTCCTTACGTTCTTAGATTCTCAGAGGTCTGGTGATTACATGCTGCAGGAATGTGCTTTGTCTGCTTCTAGGTCTTACAACCATCTGGCCAGGCAGTGGTCTCACGGCCCTTCCTACTGGTCTGGTGGGGGTGACAGTAGGTCTGCGGGGGTGGCCATCCTTATCAGGGGAGGTAACTTTGCACTTGATTCCGTCTGGGAGCTCGTCTGTGGCAGACTTCTGGTCGCAGACGGTTTCTGGGCGGGTGAGCCTGTGCGGCTCATCAGTGTGTATGCCTCCCCTGAGAGTAATGCTCTCCAGGCCCTGCGGGCTCAGCTCGCCACCACTAGGGCAGTAGTGTTGGGTGGTGACTTCAACTGCCCCATTGAGGTGGACGGGGGCAGTTCTGGCACATCCGCCAACCTGGACGTGACGTCTAAGCTGCTGATTGAGATGGTGACAGAGGCATCCTTGCCGGACTTTGTTGGGTCCATTGGGAACGGCTCCGTAAACTATACGTGGAGCCGCCCCGATGACTCGCTCTGTTCTCAGATAGACTTCATCTTCACTTCGAGAGCAGTCAGAAAGGTGTCGTACTCTATGGTCCCCTGCTTCTTCTCTGACCACAGGGCCATTCGATTTTGGGGGACTCTGGGCCATGGATTCCAACCTGGCCCAGGCTCCTGGAAGTTGAATTGTGCCCTGTTGGAGCAGAGGGAGGTCATGGAGGAACTTAGGGATGCGTACCTTGTAATGTCAAATGTCTGTTTAACTGCATCAGCGATTGGTGGGAATATGTTAAAGTCGAGTTCCGTTGTTTCTTTCAGAGAACAGGCGTGTGCGAAGAAGTGGGACTTCAGGAAACTGCAGCGCGAGCTGCGGTCCCTGCAGGACCTGCTGCAGTGTGGCTGGGACGTCAGGGAGGAGCTGGAGGAGACCAAAAAGAGCTTGAAAATGCACTTTGAGGAGGACTCCAAGCGAATCGTCTTTTTTTCCAAGGTGGAGAACCTGGAGAAGGGTGAGAAGTGTAACTCTTTCTTTTACAGGAAGCTCCATGCTGGCCACACGCCCCTGACTGAGCTACGAGATGAGGCCGGACACATGAGGAGGGGCAAGGAGGTTGTGGTGGGGTTCGTCTCCGACTTCTACTTCGAAGCAGCCGAGAGGTTCCTGTCAGGTATCACTAACGTTGTTGATCCCGCAGGTTCCGCGGCTAAGGACAATCCCTTGAAGGTGGGGGAGCTGCTCTCTGCCGCTAAATCCTTTAAGCCCGTTAGGACCCTGGGCAGTGACAGTCTCCTGGCCGAGCTCTATGTAGCGCTGGGTGACCTGATCTGTCCAGACCTGTTGGAGGTGTACGAAGAGATGGTGGTGGGGGGCAGAATGCTTCAGTCGTTGAGGGAAGGGATGATCACGATCTTGTATAAGTTGGACTACAAGATCCCCGCCAAGGTGCTGGCCAACAGGCTGAAATCTGTCATCGGGCAGATCGTCCATACTGACCACACCTGCAGCATTCCTGGTCGCAGGATTGCTGACAGCCTTGCCCTTGTGAGAGACACGGTCCATTACATCCAGGACAGCGGGGGCCGCGCCGCCCTGGTCAGCATAGATCAGGAGAAGGCGTTCGACCGTGTCTCCCACGCATTCATGGACAGGGTTTTGCGCAGGCTAGGTCTGGGGAAGATGTTTTGCTCTTTTTTTAACGTCATGTATTTTGATATTTACAGCACGGTGTTGGTGAACGGCTGGAAGACTAACCCCTTTTCCATCTTTTCAGGGGTTAGACAAGGCTGCCCTCTTTCACCTCTTCTTTTTGTTTGTGTTCTAGAGCTCTTCGCTGAGAATATCCGGCAGAATGGAGAGATCAGCGCACCAGGACCAGATCACTACGGGGTCAAGTGCTCGCTCTACATGGACGACGTGATCGTCTTCTGTGCTGACCAGCGTTCAGTGACTGCACTCGTCCAGACCTGCAAGGACTTCGGCAGAGCTTCGGGGGCAAAAGTCAACTGCAGGAAGTCGGAAGCCATGCTCTTCGGGTTATGGCACCTGGCTTCTTCCGCCCCCTTCCCATTTACTGTTAAGCCGGACTTCATTCAAATTTTTGGAGCCTGGTTCGGGAAGGAAGGAGTGGCCCTTAAGTTTTGGCAAGACCGACTAGGAAAGATGAACTCTAAGATCGGACTGTGGAGCTCCAGAAAGCTCTCTATTGAAGGCAAAGCACTTGTCCTGCGGAGTGAAGTTTTGCCTGTGCTCCAGTATACCGCACAGGCCTGGCCTCCCCATACCACCGTTTGCAAGGCCATCACTCGGACAGTGTTTCGCTTCATCTGGGGCAAAATGGACAGAGTCAAGAGGACTGTGATGTACAAGGAGCCCTGCAAGGGTGGGAAGGGAATACCCGATATCCCCACTCTGCTGAGGGCCTCCTTTGCATGTGTCAGCGTGCAGCGGACTCTTGTTGAAAAGACTGGCTCAGCAGGCCGGTCCATGTCTCGCTTCGCTTGTTTCTCATGCCCCTCTGGAGACAGCTGGGCTGGGACAGCTCCATCCCTTACAACTGGAACGCTCCCTGGTTCTATAGGGATGTTGTCCGGTTTGTGAGGGAGCACCAGCTGGAAGGACTGAAACCTGACCTATGGAAGCCGAAGACAATCTACAAGCTCATCCGAGCTAAGGACTTGACTGAGCTGGTTCCGGGACTCCCCGCAGCCACTGCAGACAGTTTGGACTAATGTGGCCTCAAAGCGGCTTACAAATGGACACAAGGACTTGTCGTGGATGGCCGTCAAGGGAGGACTCTCTCTCGACTCATTCATGCATGCCCGCGACCTGTGCAGAACCCGGTACTGCCCCCGGTGCCCCTATGTGGAGGAAACATCTTTGCACGTGTTTTGGCAGTGCCCCTTTGCACAGGGTCTGTTACATAGTTACATAGTTAGTACGGTCGAAAAAAGACATATGTCCATCAAGTTCAACCAGGGAATTAAGGGGTAGGGGTGTGGCGCGATATTGGGGAAGGGATTGGATTTTATATTTCTTCATAAGCATTAATGTTATTTTGTTCTAGGAATGTATCTAATCCTGTTTTAAAGCTGTTAATTTTTCCTGCTGTGACCAGTTCCTGAGGTAGACTGTTCCATAAGTTCAAAGTTCTCAGGGTAAAGAAGGCGTGTCGCCCCTTGAGACTAAACTTTTTCTTCTCCAGACGGAGGGAGTGCCCCCTCGTCCTTTGGGGGGGTTTAACCTGGAACAGTTTTTCTCCATATTTTTTGTATGGGCCATTAATATACTTATATACGTTTATAATATCCCCCCTTAAACGTCTCTTCTCAAGACTAAACAATTGTAACTCCTTTAATCGCTCCTCATAGCTAAGATGTTCCATGCCTCATATTAGTTTTGTTGCGCGTCTCTGCACCCTTTCCAGCTCCACATTGTCCCTTTTATGTACAGGCGACCAAAACTGAACAGCATATTCCAGGTGAGGCCGTACCAATGCTTTATAAAGGGGGAGTATTATGTCCCTGTCCCTTGAGTCCATGCCTCTTTTGATACATGACAATATCCTGCTGGCTTTGGAAGCAGCAGCCTGACATGCATGCTATTCTGTAGTCTGTGATCTACAAGTACACCCAGATCCTTCTCTACCAGTGACTCTGCCAGTTTAATTCCCCCTAAGACATACGACGCATGCATGTTATTAGTACCCAGATGCATAACTTTACATTTATCCACATTGAACCTCATTTGCCAAGTGGATGCCCAGTCTATCCAAGTCATCTTGTAACTTATGCACATCCTCTATAGACTGTACCATGCTACAAAGCTTGGTGTCATCTGCAAAGATAGAAACAGAGCTGTTAATACCATCCTCTATATCATTGATAAATAAATTAAACAACAGCGGGCCCAGTACTGAACCTTGGAGTACACCACTAATTACCGGGGACCCTGGAACATGAACTCAGAGACTGTGTACCCAGGAACTGCCTATCGTACCATTTGGTGCAGGACGCGTTTCGGCCGTAGAACAAGGCCTTAGTTATACAAGGGATATAGTACACAAAGACCTCTTTTTGTATGTGGGTAGGCGGACATGACGTCACGGAACACACCTCAGGTGCGTCCCACCCACATGCAAAAACCCTTAGCAACCGCTACTGCAATACATTGTGAAATCATAGAAACATGACAGATATAAACACTAGTTAGAAACACATATCAAATGTATAGACAGTATTAAAATAAATATGAGGAACAATACCTTTATTACGTTAAATGTTTTTTCTTTTTAAAAAACGCATTAACTTTTTTACTTTTATTTCTATACAATAGTAAAAAGATATACCGCATATCCTAAGTACACATACATAAAAAAATTTTTTTTTACATATATATATATGTGAGTGCATTGCGGGATAATGCTATTGCACGGAACCGGAGCAAATCGGACAGTACGAAACAAACTTAAATATGTTAATAAATGCACTGGAAAAAATAATATATATAAATCTGTCAAATTATTTGATATATTTTTATGAAAACCATAAGTATGAATGATAACCATGTATGGAAATAATCATTATTTCACTGAAAAATAATCATACTAACGAACATGTAAACATTATTAAAGAATACTGTAGGTATTTGATATTATGTAAAATTGTATCCATTCTTCTATTAAGGCCCTGTGGATATCTTGTCGTAGGATAGTAGGGATGAACGGTTGCAGAAGTGAAACTGCAACATATACATCTCCTTGCCCCGCATTTAAACGAACCACTATAAGTTAACCAGGTTGGCTTGGTGTGAAGTTTATCCTGGAACAAACTGGGAGAAAGGCGCTGGCCAATGGTAGTGGCTTTTTTGGACACACACGTGACCACCTGTCAGAACCTGTTTGAAATCAGGATCACTAGTAAGGATGGGCATATATCTGTTAATAACTTTTTTAATAGTGTGAAAATTTACACTATATTGTGTTACTCTTACTTTTAAGAATAACATTTCTATTTCCATTATTATTATAATTTGTATTTTCTTCCTCACCATTATGTGCTCTATCATGCCCGTCTCTAGTAGCACCTATAAGGGACTTACGGTCTCTACTACTTGCAACCGCCAGAGCCTTATCTATAGTCCACTGAGGGTACTTCCTTGCTCTTAGGCGGTTGCCCATAGAGACCACCTCTTCTCTAAAATCAACTTCCTGAGCACAGATGCGCTGAGCTCTGATGAATTCTCCCGTGGGGAGATTTTCTATAACATGTCTGGGGTGACAGGAATCGGCTTGCAGGATGGAATTAACTGCAGTGCTCTTTCTCTAAGTGGATGAAATAACCCGGCCGCTTTCTCTGTCACCCCAGAGGCGCAAATCCAGGAAGTTGATAGTTTCAATCTCCACAGTCACCGTGAAGTTTAAATTGAGTTAATTCCAATTTAGATAATCGGAAAAGTCCTGTATGGCCGCTACACTTGATCCCCAAATAAATAGGAGATCATCAATGTAGCGGCCATACCATATTAGGGCGTGACTGAGGGGATTGCTGGGGGCGAAGAGAATCCCTCTCTCCGACCAACACATGTAAATGTTGGCGAGAGAGGGGGAAAACTTCGCCCCCATCGATGCTTCTGTGGTCTGCAGGAAATACATGCCATTGAACATAAAAAAGTTGTGTTTCAATAAATATTCAACTACCAATAGCATGTATTCCCGGAGACCACAGGGGTATCAAGAATAGGTTTCTAAGAACCAAGACAAAGCTGACAGGGCAAGGTGATGAGGTATGACAGAGTACAGTGAAGTGACATCTGCAGTCACCCACATGTACCGGTCATCCCACTGAATCTGGTCCAGCATCTCCAATACGTGTTTCGTATCCCTGATATGGCCTGGGATAGTAGGGATGAACGGTTGCAGAAGCGAGTCAATCCACTCACACAAGCGCTCATTTAAAGATGATATCCCGCAACTATAGGCCTTGTGTACTTTTGGGAGCTAATGGAATATAGGTGTAACAGGGCTATCTATAATTAAATATTTAGCAATACTTTCTGTAATATATCCATTTGCTACCCCCAAATGCACCAGGGAGTCTCGGGTCTTCCTAAATATGAGGGGTCGGGTCACGCAGAAGGTGTCTGTATGCATCCAGATCATTTAACATCTCCATATTCAGTTTACTGTAGAGACCCCTATCCAGTATACTAAACAACCTTTAAGGGGTTGCCCCCTCTCGGGGATAAACCCTTACTAGATACCCGCCCCTAAAAACAGACTTTATTTGAATTTGTATTAAAATTCCTATTAACCCCTTCACACGTTTTAAAATTATCAGCGATGCAGTAACTTGTACTTGCAGTGGGGGCATTATGATAACCCCCTACTGAATCAGGTATCACTGGAGCTATGGTATCTAAATATCTAAATACGTGATTGGTGTGCTGGATATACCTGCATCACCTAGCCATAGACTACCAGTCCTGTTACTGTTTTTGTGTCTGCCGCTGGTTAAAACTAAGACAAAAGCCTCCCCGACGTTTCGCGGATGAATCCGCTTTGTCAAGGGTTGCGAGGCTACTGAGCTCCGGAACGCCCATCACTTCTTTATATAACCTCCTATCCTCCTCACTTCCATGCCGTCCCCCTCCAATGAATTAGCGCCGCGTCATAATCTCCCCCATCGCGTGGCTTGTGCTCCAATCAGTTTCTCCTTTTGAGCTTTGTTGTTGTCATGTAACCAGGGCCCGGTCTAGGTATGTTTGTTTGGCGCATGTCACTGCACTTAGAAATTATTCCGGTCTCTCTCTGGCATGTATATACGTATCGCGCATGTCATTACACTTAGAGATTTTAGTTCCGCTACAACCTGTGCGGGTATTCGCGCATGTCTAGGTACTTAATCTTATTTGCACTCTTATTTACAAGTGCTGCACAGTGTGTGTGTTACGCCTAGCGCTCCGGGTCCCCGCTCCTCCCCGGAGCGCTCACGGCGTCTTTCTCCCTGCAGCTCCCCGGTCAGTCCCGCTGACCGGGAGCGCTGCACTGTCATGGCCGTTGGGGATGCGATTCGCACAGCGGGACGCGCCTGCTCGCGAATCGCATCCCAGGTCACTTACCCGTTCCCGTCCCCTGCTGTCATGTGCTGGCGCGCGCGGCTCCGCTCTCTAGGGCGCGCGCGCGCCAGCTCCCTGAGACTTAAAGGGCCAGTGCACCAATGATTGGTGCCTGGCCCAATTAGCTTAATTGGCTTCCACCTGGTCTCTGACTATATCTGACCTCCTCCCATGCACTCCCTTGCCGGATCTTGTTGCCCTTGTGCCTAGTGAAAGCGTTTTGTGTGTCTAAAGCCTGTGTACCAGAACTTCTGCTATCCACCCTGACTACGAACCTTGCCGCCTGCCCACGACCTTCTGCTACGTCCGACCTTGCTTCTGTCTACTCCCTTGTACCTCGCCTATCATCAGCAGTCAGAGAGGTGAGCCGTTGCTAGTGGATACGACCTGGTCACTACCGCCGCAGCAAGACCATCCCGCTTTGCGGCGGGCTCTGGTGAAAACCAGTAGTGGCTTAGAACCGGTCCACTAGCACGGTCCACGCCAATCCCTCTCTGGCACAGAGGATCCACCTCCTGCCAGCCGGCATCGTGACAGTAGATCCGGCCATGGATCCCGCTGAGGTCCCTCTGCCTTATATCTCTGATATCACCACGGTGATCGCCCAGCAATCCCGACAGATCGCCCATCTAACCCACCAGCTGTCGGAAATGTCCACCATTGTGCACCAACTTCAGTCGCAACTTCAGCAGCAATCATCTCCTCCGCCAGCTCCTGCACCCCTTCCGCAGCGAGTGGCCACTCCTAGCCTCCTGTCCTTGCCGGACAAATTTAATGGGGACTCTAAGTTTTGCCGTGGCTTTCTTTCGCAATGTTCCCTGCACATGGAGATGATGTCGGACCAGTTTCCTACTGAAAGGTCTAAGGTGGCTTTCGTAGTCAGCCTTCTGTCTGGAAAAGCCCTGTCATGGGCCACACCGCTCTGGGACCGCAATGACCCCGTCACTGCCTCTGTACACTCCTTCTTCTCGGAAATTCGAAGTGTCTTTGAGGAACCTGCCCGAGCCTCTTCTGCTGAGACTGCCCTGCTGAACCTGGTCCAGGGTAATTCTTCCGTTGGCGAGTACGCCATACAATTCCGTACTCTTGCTTCTGAACTATCCTGGAATAATGAGGCCCTCTGCGCGACCTTTAAAAAAGGCCTATCCAGCAACATTAAAGATGTTCTGGCCGCACGAGAAACTCCTGCTAACCTGCATGAACTCATTCATCTAGCCACTCGCATTGACATGCGTTTTTCTGAGAGACATCAAGAGCTCCGCCAGGAAAAAGACTTCGATCTCTGGACACCTCTCCCACAGTCTCCACTGCAATCTGCGCCTAGGCCTCCCGCCGAGGAAGCCATGCAAGTGGATCGGTCTCGCCTGACCCTGGAAGAGAGGAATCGCCGTAAGGAAGAGAATCTTTGTCTGTACTGTGCCAGTACCGAACATTTTTTGGTGGATTGCCCTATCCGTCCTCCACGTCTGGGAAACGCACGCTCGCACCCAGCTCTCGTGGGTGTGGCGTCTCTTGATGCTAAGTCGGCTTCTCCACGTCTCACGGTGCCTGTACGGATTTCTACTTCAGCCAGCTCTTCCCTCTCAGCCGTGGCCTGCCTGGACTCTGGTGCCTCTGGGAATTTTATTCGGGAGTCCTTGGTGAATAAATTCCGCATTCCGGTGACCCGTCTTGTCAAGCCACTCCACATTTCCGCGGTCAACGGAGCCAGGTTGGATTGCACCGTACGTTACCGCACGGAGCCCCTCCTAATGTGCATCGGACCTCATCACGAGAAAATTGAATTTTTGGTCCTTCCCAATTGCACTTCCGAAATTCTCCTTGAACTACCCTGGCTTCTACACCATTCCCCAACCCTGGACTGGTCCACTGGGGAGATCAAGAGTTGGGGTCCCTCTTGTTCCAAGGACTGCCTTAAACCGGTTCCCAGTACTCCCTGCCGTGACCCTGTGGTTCCTCCTGTATCCGGTCCCCCTAAGGTCGTTAGGGACTCTGCCTGCCACAGAAAATGCCTCTCTCCCCCTCCCAGTCCCTTCAGGCAAGCCTCTGTGTCCCCTCATGGCTCCCGTCCTTGTGTCTCCCTGCCCCGTGCCAAG
This sequence comes from Hyla sarda, assembly GCF_029499605.1. NCBI lineage: Eukaryota > Metazoa > Chordata > Amphibia > Anura > Hylidae > Hyla > Hyla sarda. Next base: position 70,779 of record NW_026609955.1, on the reverse strand, counting down.
CTTCACCCTCTGCCCTCCCTCCCCATTCCTACTCCTGCTGTACTGCCTGCCATTGAGGAAACCATCCATTCCTTCCCGGTGTCCTCATCCCAGGGGAGGCAGTCACCGGACAAAAAAAAGGGGAGACCTAAGGGGGGGGGTACTGTTACGCCTAGCGCTCCGGGTCCCCGCTCCTCCCCGGAGCGCTCACGGCGTCTTTCTCCCTGCAGCTCCCCGGTCAGTCCCGCTGACCGGGAGCGCTGCACTGTCATGGCCGTTGGGGATGCGATTCGCACAGCGGGACGCGCCTGCTCGCGAATCGCATCCCAGGTCACTTACCCGTTCCCGTCCCCTGCTGTCATGTGCTGGCGCGCGCAGCTCCGCTCTCTAGGGCGCGCGCGCGCCAGCTCCCTGAGACTTAAAGGGCCAGTGCACCAATGATTGGTGCCTGGCCCAATTAGCTTAATTGGCTTCCACCTGGTCTCTGACTATATCTGACCTCCTCCCATGCACTCCCTTGCCGGATCTTGTTGCCCTTGTGCCTAGTGAAAGCGTTTTGTGTGTCTAAAGCCTGTGTACCAGAACTTCTGCTATCCACCCTGACTACGAACCTTGCCGCCTGCCCACGACCTTCTGCTACGTCCGACCTTGCTTCTGTCTACTCCCTTGTACCTCGCCTATCATCAGCAGTCAGAGAGGTGAGCCGTTGCTAGTGGATACGACCTGGTCACTACCGCCGCAGCAAGACCATCCCGCTTTGCGGCGGGCTCTGGTGAAAACCAGTAGTGGCTTAGAACCGGTCCACTAGCACGGTCCACGCCAATCCCTCTCTGGCACAGAGGATCCACCTCCTGCCAGCCGGCATCGTGACAGTGTGTATGTCCATGTCACTAGATTTGGAGAACTTTTCAGCCCTATTCTGGCATATGTGAATTTTATATACGTATCTAAGTACTTATAGATTTTTCTATATATCTATAGATTCCTCTATAGATTTTTCTTATTATCACTAGGATGAGTATATAATTGATATTTATAATATTTATCCCTGATCTCCTAGGGTCTTTCATACTATGTTATATATATTGTATTGTAGACATGTTTGCCTCTATACTTATTGTGCATGAGTATACTTATTATAAGCATACACTTGCTATGCGTCTCATAGGATATACCTCTATTCTATCTTTTATCATATTTATCTTTTATTTAAAGTTAATATAAGATTTATTAGTATTCTTATTCATGTTCCTTCAATACCAAGTTTGTTTTTTAATTATTCTGCCAGTAATATGGTTCTCCTTTCTCTAATTGGGATTTTGTTTATTTTTAGGGGATCTTATGGACAGGTGCAGTGATAGTAGGACCTGAGGCAAGTTTTTATTCTCTGAAGTCTAAATTAAATATTATTTCTGTATATTTTCATATGTGGGTGTCCGAAGCAGTCTATACTGGGGTTTACAATATTCGTATCATATTTTATATTTTTTGTTTATAATTATTAATTCCAGGAACGCTTCATATGTAAAGTCCTTGTTTAAACCGTATGGACTTTTTTGAGGCGGTAGATCCACCTTGCCTCCTCTTGTAATAGTAGCTTATCAATGTTCCGTTTCCTGGGGCCTACTTTCATTTGACAAAGGCCCCAGAACTTAACAATGTCGGCTTTGTTCTCGTGTCTCGTCCGTATGTGTCTCAGTATCCACCCCTGTCCTGATTGTGCTGATGTGTTTTCCAATCCTTTTCCTTATTTCTTGTGTGGTTTTACCCACATAAATAATTGGGCATGTGCAAGTTGCAATGTAGATTACATTTCGGCTACTACAGTTAATAAACTGTCTTATTTCATATTCCTTTCCATCTGTTGGATTTCTAAATTTCTTTATCCTTGGCATGTGTTTACACATGGTGCAATGCCCGCATGGATAAGAACCAAATGGGGGTTTGGGGATCCATGTCTCTCCCCCTTCTTCCTCCTTCTTCCTATGGTGGCTGTGTACTAGAATGTCTTTGATGTTAGCTCCTCTACAGTAGGTGATGCTGGGTCTCTGGCTAGTCACTTCTGCTAGATCAGAGTCTAGTTTTAGAACATGCCAGTGACGATTCAGGATGTGTGTAATCTGTGATGCATAGCCATCAAAATTACTTAAACACCTGATCGTTTTGGGTTTTGGATCTATTGCTGTTTTTGGACCCAGTAAATCATTTCTTTCAAGGGACCTCACCCGATTGTAGGCCCTTCTCATATGTTTTTTGGGGTAGCCTCTCTCTACGAAGCGTTGCATCAAATTCTGACTCTCTAATTGGAAGTTCTCTTCCCCCAAGCAATTTCTCTTTGCCCGGAGGTACTGTCCGTATGGTATGCTTTTCTTCAGTGGGCCAGGGTGCCAACTGTCCCACTGGAGAAAACTGTTGGTTGCCGTCGGTTTCAGTAGGGGGTTATCATAATACCCCCACTGCAAGTACAAGTTACTGCATCACTGATAATTTTAAAACGTGTGAAGGGGTTAATAGGAATTTTAATACAAATTCAAATAAAGTCTGTTTTTAGGGGAGGGTATCTAGTAAGGGTTTATCCCCGAGAGGGGGCAACCCCTTAAAGGTTGTTTAGTATTGAATTACCCTGAGACCCTCGGGGACACATTTATGTTTGTTTCTTATATGACCATTCATGGCAGCTGGTAACAGCAACTTTAGTCCCAACCATAACAATGTCAGGCTTTCTGTCCCAGCAAATTAACGCTGATCAATTCCAATCCGAAGCATCTCACGTGTTCTCTACAGTGCATTTACCATAACATCAGGTGGATGCACATCAGGCATTCCGTAGTATCAATAAAACATATAAAACGTACATCCGTGCGTGGTGGGAAGTATCTAGCCTAGAGACCCATGTACAGCAGAATCTAGTTTATAGAGGCTTACGATACCCACTTATACCTAATTCACACAGAGAGGACGAAGCCTTTATGAAAGGCTGGGAGATTATCCAGACGGAGAACTCCCTTCGCCTGATTAAATATCTGCTAGACTATGAAAGAGACTATCCCCATAAGACTAATATACAACTACAGGCAGAGATACAACAGATCCAGGGGTTTGTTAACAACCAGGAATATCAGACCCTGGAAGTGAAACTACAAAAGAACTTAGAAACTTATAAAAACGAAATAAAGGAGGGAAAACATAAAAAATATATCCGCGATTATACGGATTTTTCAACAGGCAAAATATACATATACAAAGAGAGAAAATATAGAGCCAAAAATATACCCTCCAATACCGGCTTTGGGGAAATTAGAGATTACTCCAAGACAGAAACCTCTGGGACGGAAGAGTATCTCTCAGATTCTAGCAATATAGGTGGGGGGACCAAGAGGAAGTTTAAGAAAGGTAATAATAATTACCAAGGAAAGAAGAAAACTCCATATCAGAGGGGACCTTACACACGACCCAGCCCTAATAACCAAACATGGGAATCAAATCATGGATGTGGCTCTGGTTCTGCTATCTCTGCTATACATGGTATGGGTACCAATATGACCCCAAATCAACATCTATAAATTAATGTACAGGGACTAAGAGCACCCACACAAGCAGTGACCAATATGAGACCCCAAACCCCTTATCTGGGGAGAGGAACCTATGGAGAAAATCCGGTTATGCCACGTCCATTACTACAGACATCTATGCTGACCCCCCCAACTCCCTCCCCTTCCCCAACATCATCACCATTTTTTAGGCCAGGCAATGGGTGGCGGAGGCGGGACACTTCCATCAGGGACTCAGTCACAGATACAGAGCAGTACTCCACCTACACAACCACCAACAATGAACCTGCCTACAACACAACCACAAATGATGTAATGGTGATGGAGAACGACATCGAGGGTCATCAGTTTATGGCAAGTTGCCCACAACAGAAGGATAATATGCAAATGTTTAATCTTTCATCACATGTACTGACGGATGCTGAAAAAAAGCTTCTGTTAATGTCCTTCACCCCTACACCCAGATTTGATGAGTTTGGGTGGGTGAAGGACATTAACCTGTTCGCCAGGAAGCTAGCGTTACATAAGTGGCACCTGCATAATGAGAATGCTAGGAGTGAAATCAATTATAGGGACTCAATGACAGTTGAGACCCTATTTGATTTATTGACTGAGAGTGAGGCGGGGGAAGTTACTGTGAATGCACCCTTCACGGACTTGAAGCCGAGATCGGTGATGACACCCTCACTGTCGCAGTTTCCTAACATAGCAACATTTGTAGACCTTGTAACTAAAGATATCCAAAAAATAAAACCACAAAACCATCTTATCTATTCAAACCTTACCTTGGAGGAGCAAACCGCACTGAAACATCTGCAAAAGAATGAAGACTTGATAATAAAACCTTCGGACAAAGGTGGTAATGTTGTGTTGCTAGACAAATCAGGATATGAGGATATGGTATATAGGCTATTAAACGATCGGGAAACATATAACATCCTACCTAGTGATCCAACCAGCAAGTATCTTCTGGAACTAAAGTTCATACTAGACAAAGCCAGGGAGGAAGAGCTCATAACAGAAAAATAACTAAAATACATCTACAACCCACATCCAGTGATATCAACCTTTTACGCACTCCCCAAAACCCACAAGACCATAACCCGATCAAAGGGCGCCCGATAGTGTCGGGTAATAACATAACACAGGGAGCCAGTGTCTATGTAGACCGCATTTTGGCCCCATTTGTTACCTGCCTCCCATCTTATCTAAAGGACACCAAGGACACTGTGATGAAAATAAATGATTTGGTAGTGACACCTAACACAAGACTAATGAGCCTCGATATAGAAAGTCTTTATAGCAACATTGAACACACATTGGGAATCACGGCAGTGAGCACTTTTTTAGCTACACGGAGCACGCACTTTCAGAGGCATAATGATTTTGTCACTACACTTTTGGACTTTATTCTTACTCACAACTTTTTTTATTTTTGGCGGTACTCTTTATAAGCAAATAAAGGGTACCGCTATGGGAGCCACGTGTGCACCTTCTTTTGCTAATTTATTTTTGGGGTGGTGGGAAAACACAATTGTTTTTGGTGAAAACACTCAACACTACACTGAGCACATTTTATTTTGGGGGAGGTATATTGATGACATTTAGATTTTTTGGGATGGGGATTCTACACTCTTTAGAGACTTTGTTTCTTACCTAAACGATAATACAGTGCGATTTTACACTGGAGGAAGGTGGCAGAAGTATCAACTTCCTGGACATAATATATATATAGATGACAACCAGAAGATACAAATGAATATTTATAGGAAACCGACGGCAACCAACAGTTTTCTCCAGTGGGACAGTTGGCACCCTGGCCCACTGAAGAAAAGCATACCGTACGGACAGTACCTCCGGGCAAAGAGAAATTGCTCGGAGGAAGAGTACTTCCAATTAGAGAGTCAGAATTTGATGCGACGCTTCGTAGAGAGAGGCTACCCCAAAAAACATATGAGAAGGGCCTACAATCGGGTGAGGACCCTTGAAAGAAATGATTTACTGGGTCCAAAAACAGCAATCGATCCAAAACCCAAAACGATCAGGTGTATAGGTAATTTTGATGGCTATGCATCACAGATTACACATAATCGTCACTGGCATGTTCTAAAACTAGACGCTGATCTAGCAGAAGTGACTAGCCAGAGACCCAGCATCACCTACCGTAGAGGAGCTAACATCAAAGACATTCTAGTACACAGCCACCATAGGAAGAAGGAGGAAAAAGGGGGAGAGACATTGATCCCCAAACCACCATTTGGTTCTTATCCATGCGGGCACTGAACCATGTGTAAACACATGCCAAGGATAAAGAAATTTAGAAATCCAACAGATGGAAAGGAATATGAAATAAGAGTTTATTAACTGTAGTAGCCGAAATGTAATCTACATTGCAACTTGCACATGCCCAATGATTTATGTGGGTAAAACCACACAAGAATTAAGGAAAAGGATTGGAAAACACATCAGCACAATCAGGACATGGGTGGATACCCCTCTAGCGAGACACATACGGACGAGACACGAGAACAAAGCCGACATTGTTAAGTTCTGGGGCCTTTGTCAAATGAAACTAGGCCCCAGGAAAGGGAACATTGATAAGCTACTATTACAAGAGGAGGCAAGGTGGATCTACCGCCTCAAAAGTAGAAGTCCATACGGTTTAAACGAGGACTTTACATATGTAGCGTTCCTGGAATGAATAATTATAAACAAAAAATATAAAATATGATACGAATATTGTAAACCCCAGTATAGACTGCTTCGGACAGCCACATATGAAAATATACAGAAATAATATTTAACTTAGACATCAGAGAATAAAAACTTGCCTCAGGTCCTACTATCACTGCACCTGTCCAAAGATCCCCTAAAAATAAGCAAAATCACAATTAGAGAAAGGAGAATATTACTGGCAGAATAATTAAAAAACAAACTTGGTATTGAAGGAACATGAATAAGAATACTAATAAATCTTATATTAACTTTAAATAAAAGATAAATATGATAAAAGATAGAATAGAGGTATATCCTATGAGACGCATAGCAAGTGTGTGCTTATAATAAGTATACTCATGCACAATAAGTATAGAGGCAAACATGTCTACAATACAATATATATAACATAGTATGATAGACCCTAGGAGATCAGGGATAAATATTATAAATATCAATTATATACTCATCCTAGTGATAATAAGAAAAATCTATAGAGGATAGACTAAGTAATTAGATATGTATATAAAATTCACATATGCCAGAATAGGGCTGAAAAGTTCTCTAAATCTAGTGACATGGATTTAATACACACACTGTGCAGCACTTGTAAATAAGAGTGCAAATAAGATTAAGTACCTTGACATGCGCGAATACCCGCACAGGTTGTAGCGGGACTAAAATCTCTAAGTGTAACGACATGCGCGATACGTATATACATGCCGGAGAGAGACCGGAATAATTTCTAAGTGCAGTGACATGCGCCAAACAAACATACCTAGACCGGGCCCTGGTTACGCGAGAGTCGGAAGGACAGAAGAAATCTAAGTCCTGTGACATGCGCGAGATTACCAGAGAACGAGATCGCGCGAGACATGTGACCAGATACATAATCTGGTCACATGACAACAACAAAGCTCAAAAGAAGAAACTGATTGGAGCACAAGCCACGCGATGGGGGAGATTATGACGTGGCGCTAATTCATTGGAGGGGGACGGCATGGAAGTGAGGAGGATAGGAGGTTATATAAAGAAGTGATGGGCGTTCTGGAGCTCAGTAGCCTCGCAACCCTTGACAAAGCGGATTCATCCACGAAAAGTCAGGGAGGCTTTTGTATTAGTTTTAACCAGCGGCAGACACAAAAACAGTAACAGGACTGGTAGTCTATGGCTAGGTGATGCAGGTATATCCAGCACACCAATCACGTATTTAGATATTTAGATACCATAGCCCCAGTGATACCTGATTCAGTAGGTGGTTATCATAATACCCCCACTGCAAGTACAAGTTACTGCATCGCTGATAATTTTAAAAACGTGTGAAGGGGTTAATAGGAATTTTTATACAAATTCAAATAAAGTCTGTTTTTAGGGGAGGGTATCTAGTAAGGGTTTATCCCCGAGAGGGGACAACCCCTTAAAGGTTGTTTAGTATACTGGATAGGGGTCTCTACAGTAAACTGAATATGGAGATGTTAAATGATCTGGATGCATACAGACACCTTCTGCGTGACCCGACCCCCATATTTAGGAAGACCCGAGACTCCCTGGTGCATTTGGGGGTAGCAAATGGATATATTACAGAAAGTATTGCTAAATATTTAATTATAGATAGCCCTGTTACACCTATATTCCATTAGCTCCCAAAAGTGCACAAGGGGGTCTTCCCTCCCTCCCTCAGGCCTATAGTTGCGGGATATCATCTTTAAATGAGCGCTTGTGTGAGTGGATTGACTCGCTTCTGCAACCGTTCATCCCTACTATCCCAGGCCATATCAGGGATACGAAACACGTATTGGAGATGCTGGACCAGATTCAGTGGGAGGACAGGTACATGTGGGTGACTGCAGATGACACTTCACTGTACTCTGTCATACCTCATCACCTTGCCCTGTCAGCTTTGTCTTGGTTCTTAGAAACCTATTCTCGATACCCCTGTGGTCTCCGGGAATACATGCTATTGGTAGTTGAATATTTATTGAAACACAACTTTTTTATGCTCAATGGCATTTATTTCCTGCAGACCACAGAAGCATCGATGGGGGCGAAGTTTTCCCCCTCTCTCGCCAACATTTACATGTGTTCGTCGGAGAGAGGGATTCTCTTCGCCCCCAGCAATCCCCACAGTCACGCCCTAATACGAGGTTATATAAAGAAGTGATGGGCGTTCCGGAGCTCAGTAGCCTCGCAACCCTTGACAAAGCGGATTCATCCGCGAAACGTCGGGGAGGCTTTTGTCTTAGTTTTAACCAGCGGCAGACACAAAAACAGTAACAGGACTGGTAGTCTATGGCTAGGTGATGCAGGTATATCCAGCACACCAATCACGTATTTAGATATTTAGATGCCATAGCTCCAGTGATACCTGATTCAGTAGGGGGTTATCATAATACCCCCACTGCAAGTACAAATTACTGCATCGCTGATAATTTTAAAACGTGTGAAGGGGTTAATAGGAATTTTAATACAAATTCAAATAAAGTCTGTTTTTAGGGGAGGGTATCTAGTAAGGGTTTATCCCCGAGAGGGGGCAACCCCTTAAAGGTTGTTTAGTTTTTTTTTGATTGAAAGAGCTTTATTTTCCGTTCAGTCATTACAAGTCATACAATAAATTACAGTCACACAAAGCATGACAGTACAATACACAGCAAAGGTTCCCTAAGCTATACATCGCACATCATGCTACTCTAACACTCAGCTCAATCCTGTAATAGAAAGGCACAAGAGATCGAACAACAAAACAATACAATCTGTGATCGGGGTAGGGGTGTGGGTGACTATGTGGGGGTGGGGAGGGGGCGGATCACAGGGCCAAACTGCTGGGCTGTATCTTCAGGGAGACATGGGAGAAGGAGAGGGGTCTTCACTCCTCTTCTTCCTCATCAACGGCCGGGCTGTCCAAGATGGAATAGTCTCTAAGCAGGTTCTTGATGAACCTGCGGCAGTCCCGGACGGACATGTTTTCCCTGTTGATCACGAGGCGGTTCCTGGCAAGCACACTGCGTCCTTAAAACAGTTCATAAGGCGCCAGGCCTCCTGGATGGCCTCCACGTTGTGGGTCCCAGGGAACAGACCGTAAAGCACCGAATGGTACGATAGGCAGCTCCTGGGTACAGTTTCAGGTTCATGTTCTAGGGCGTCCAACAGACCCTGTGCAAAGGGGCACTGCCAAAACACGTAAAAAGATGTTTCCTCCACGTAGGGGCACCGGGGGCAGTACCGGGTTTTGCACAGGTTGCGGGCATGCATGAATGACCTGAGAGAGAGACCTCCCTTGACGGCCATCCACGACAAGTCCTTGTGTCCATTGGTAAGCCGCTTTGAGGCCACATTATTCCAAACTGTCTCTGCAGTGGCTGTGGGGAGTCCCGGAACCAGCTCGGTCAAGTCCTTAGCTCGGATGAGCTTGTGGATTGTCTTCGGCTTCCATAGGTCGGGTTTCAGTCCTTCCAGCTGGTGCTCCCTCACAAACCGGACAACATCCCCATAGAACCAGGGAGTGTTCCAGTTGTAAGGGATGGAGCTGTCCCACTTGTCACAGCCCAGCTGTCTCCAGAGGGGCATGAGAAGCAAGCGAGACATGGACTTGCCCGCTCAGCCAGTCTTTTCAACAAGAGTCCGCTGCACGGTGACGCATGCAAAGGAGGCCCTCAGCAGAGTGGGGATGTCGGGTATTCCCTTCCCACCCTTGCGGGGCTCCTTGTACATCACAGTCCTCTTGACTCTGTCCATTTTGCCCCAGATGAAGCCAAACACTGTCCGGGTGATGGCCTTGCAAACGGTGGTAGTTTAGTGTTTCACAACTAATGTTACTTCAGGTGAATTCGGGTAGAAAAGCAGACATGGTGCACATCTACAATCTTGTATAATGATCTGATTGCTTCTCAGCATAATATCAAAAACTAACCGGTTGCTAGTATACATTTTTGATCAAAAAGTACAAGCCCACTCGCCACGTCAAGGCCACCTATTTAGAGTGGGTCCCTAACGTCGGGCACCGGGCTGCGACCACCACCACCGCGACACCAATGCCCACAGGGGGGAACGACCCACCGGCAGAGCGGCCCCAATGCCACTCAAACCAGTCTATGGGCCGCACCCCCCCGCGCAGACACGGCAGCAACGGACACCGCACAGCATCACACCAGTGTGAACAAGGTGTAATAGCTCACTTACCATGCAATCAGATCATTATACAAGATTGTAGAAGTGTACCATGTCTGTTTTTCTACCCGAATTCACACTGTGATTTCTATCCCCTCCTTTTTTTTGTTTTAACATGTGCTGCACTCTTCCCCACCCCCTCAGCCCAACCCTATATAAGTAGTAGTTAGCTACACATGGGCCATTTCTTTCCTAGCAGCCTCCCAGTCTGACTGGGAGAGCATGGTAAGTGAGCGATTACACCTTGTTCACACTGGTGTGGTGCTGTGCGGTGTCCGTTGCTGCCGTGGCGCCGTGTCTGCGGGGGGTGCGGCCCATAGACTGGTTTGGGTGGCATTAGGGCTGCTCTGCCGGTGGGTCGTTCCCCCCTGTGGGCATTGGTGTCGCGGCGGTGGTGGTCGCCGCCCGGTGCTGCGCCATTTTATGCTAGGGACGTTAGGGACCCACTCTAAATAGGTGGCCTTGACGTGGTGAGTGGGCTTGTACTTTTTGATCAAAAATGTATACTAACAACCTGTTAGTTTTTGATATTATGCTGAGAAGCAATCAGATCATTATACAAGATTGTAGATGTGCACCATGTCTGTTTTCTACCCGAATTCATAATGTTACTTCAGGTGTTGCAAAACTACAACTCCTAGCATTACTGTGTGGCCAATAACATTACTTGCATGCTGTAAGTTTTAGTTTTGCAGCAGCTGGAGGCACGCTGGTTGAGAAACCCTGATCTATCATTACCAACCATTGTGCATTCAGCGATTGCAAAATTACAACTCCCAGCATGCAATTAAAATTTTCTGTGTCCGTGCATGCTGTGAGTTGTAGTTTTGGAACTAAATAATGAACAATTCTTGCTAATTATAGATCAGTGTTTCTCTACCTGGTTGCCTCCTGCTAAAATACAACTACAAGCATGCACGTAAAGTTTTAGTCTGTCTGTTTGAACTGCTGAATGCACAATCCTTGCTAATTATAGATAATTTTTTCACAACCTGGTTGCCTCAAGTTGTTGCTAAACTACAACTCACAGCATGCCCGAGTAGACAATAGCTTTACATGCATGCTGGGATTTGTACTTTTGCAACAACTTGAGGCACAATGGTAGAAAAACACTGATACACTGATCTATCAACAACAAATATTGTCCATTCAGCAATTTCAAAACTACAAAACAAAGCATGCACGTAAAGTTATTCTCTAACTGTACATGCTGATACGGTAGTTGTAGTTTTGCAACAACTGGAGGCACCCCGGTTGAGAAAAAATTATCTATAATTACCAACCATTGTGCATTCAGCGATTGCAAAAATATATATTGCAGTTTTTGAACTACTAAATGCACAAGCCTTGCTAATTATTGATCATTTTTTTTCTCAGCCTGGTGTCCTCCAGTTGTTGCCTCAAGATTTTCTGCCCTGGAATACTTGGAGTTGTAGTTTTGCAACAGCTGGAGGCACTCCGGTTGAGAAACAATGATCTAAAATGCTCAACCATTGTGCTTCCAGTTGTTGCAAAAAATAAATAGATAAATAAATAAAAAAATGGCCAGGTAGACAATAGCTTTACTTACATGCTGCGATTTGTAGTTTTGCAACAGCTGGATGATAACACTGATCTATCATTACAAAAAAATTTGTGCATTCAGCTACAACTGACAGCAAACTACAACTCACAGCATGCACGTAAAGTTGTTCTCTGCCAGGGCATGCTGGGAGTTGTAGTTTTGCAACAGCTGGAGGCACAATGGTTTCTAATCATAGATCAGTGTTTTTCAGTTATAGTGACTTCAGCTGTTGCAAAAGTACAACTCTAAGCATGCTTAGCTTTGTAGTTTTGCAAAAGCTGGAGCAACTCTGGTTGTGAAACACTGATCTTTCATTATCAACCATTGTGCATTCAGCAGTTTCAAAACTACAACTCCTAGCATGCATGTAATTCTAGCATGCATTATTCTCTGCCTAGGCATACTTTAGAGTTTTAGTTTTGCAACATCTGGAGGGCTACAGCTTGGGCAACACTGTATAGGAGTCTACAAACTGTTGCCTTTCAGATGTTGCAAAACTCCCATCACAGTTAACCGCCGCCGCCATCTTCTCCACGTGCTGCCCAGACCTCCGGAGGCCAGGCAGAGCGGGGATCTCAACTGTGACCCCCCCACCCCCAACTGCCATTGGACGGTCAGTTTTGACCGACCAATGGCAGGGGATAGGAGGTGGTGGCACCCCTGCCACCTCGCTCCTATCCCTCAGGATGATCGGTGTTGCTAGGATTGGTGTCAACCAATGCGGTAGAAAATGGTGTCACCCCATCCTTACCCCCCCCCACAGTAGGTTTTTAGCCTGTTGTGACAGACACCACTGGTGCAGCGCATTGTGAGAAATTCCAGTATAATAAACAAATATACCAGTTGCCACAGAATGGGAAAGTGTTAAAAGGAGATTTTTGTTTACTTACCGTAAAATCTCTTTCTCGAAGGATCCATTGGGGGACACAGACTGTGGGTGTATGCTGCTGTCTCTAGGAGGTGTGACACTATGGTAATAAAAAAAAAGTCTGCTCCTCCAAGCAGGATATACCCGCCTTCAGGCCCTGAGGTAATCAGTTTAAGTTCCAGAGCAATAGGAGAGGACCAACAGGTCAAAGAAAACCCAAACTGTCCGAGAACCAGAAGAGAAAAACATAACTGAACACACCCTCGGACAGAGAACCAAAGGAAACCCCAAAAAGGGCAGGAGCTGTGTCCCCCAATGGATCCTTCGAGAAAGAGATTTTACGGTAAGTAAACAAAAATCTCCTTTTCTCTATTGGCTCCATTGGGGGACACAGACTGTGGGTTGTACCAAAGCCGTCCCTTGGGTGGACAGATAAGCAGTCAGGTTCCACTGCCGCTTGCAATACTTTACGGCCCAGACTAGCATCAGCCGATGCAAAGGTATAAACTCTGTAGAACCTCGAGAAAGTGTGCAAAGACGACCAGGTAGCCGCCTTGCAAATCTGCGAGGCCGAGGCTCTATTCTGGAGAGCCCAGGATGCCCCAACAGAACGGTAGAATGAGCCACAACACTGAAAGGAGGAATCTTCCCCTTACAGCGATAGGCTTCCAAAATGGTGGACCGAATCCACCGAGAAATGGTGGCCTTGGAAGCAGACTGTCCCTTACGACGAGCTTCCGTAAGGACAAAAAAGGAATCACACTGACGAAATGAAGAAGTGATGGAGAGATAAGACCGAACAGCCCGAACTACATCCAGCTAGTGTAGTAAGCGCTCCTTAGGATGAGAAGGAGCAGGACAAAAAGACTGGAGGACAATGTCCTCATTGAGATGAAAGGCCGAAACCCCCTTAGGCAAAAAGGAAGGATCTGGCCGGAAAACAACCTTGTTCTGGTGGATCACCAGAAACGAAGAATGGCAGGAGAAGAGCTGCCAATTCAGACACCCTCCGGATGGAGGTGATAGCAACAAGAAACGCCCCTTTCCAAGAAAGGAGGCGGAGAGACACCTCTCTAAGGGGCTCAAAGGGTTCACCCTGCAGGGCACTCAGAACCAGATTCAAGACCCAAGGGGGAGAGGGTGACCGATAAGGAGGAACAGCATGCACCACTCCTTGAAGGAAGGTCCGGACAGGAGAATTAGAAGCCAAAGGCCGCTGGAAAAGAATAGCAAGGGCCGAAACCTGACCTTTAAGGGAACTGAGAGACAACCCCAGTTCCAAACCAGACTGCAAAAAGGAGAGAAGACTGGGAACCGAGAAGGTTACAGGGGATAGTCCTGAGCTTCACACCAACGAAAATAAGACTGCCAAGTATGGTGGTAAATTCTTGCGGAGGAGGGCTTACGAGCCCTGAGCATGGTGTGAATGACTTGGGAAGAGAACCCGCGGGCCCTCAAAACCGCGGTCTCAACCGCCACGTCGTCAAATGCAGTGACTGTAAATTGGGGTGGCAAGGAGGATCCTGAGAGATCAGGTCCGGACAGAGCAGAAGGCGCAGCGGAGCGTCGTCCAGGAGCCTGACTACGTTGGCGTACAACGACCTTCGGGGACAATCTGGAGCTACCAGAATGGCGGGGACGTCCTCTGTTTTGAGCTTCCTCAGAACCCTGAAAAGGAGCGGAAGGGGAGGGAACAGATAGGGTAGGGAAAACCCTGCCCAAGGCGAAGAGATCCACGTCCGGAAGCCCCAGAGGTCGCAGAGTTGCGTGAAGACCTCTGGATGTAGAGACCACTCGCCGGGGTCGGGTGAGGACCGACTGAGGAAGTCCGCTACCTAGTTGAGCACCCCCGGGAACCTTGCTTTCCGCCCAGATGAGAATCTTGGTCACCTCGGCCATGGCCTCGCCCGTAATTCCAAAATATTTATCGGAAAAAGGCCCTCTCGGGGAGACCAGAGTCCCTGAACCGTCCAATCCCTGAACACGCCGCCCCAGCCCGACAGGCTGGCATCCGTTGTAACTACCTGCCAGTGAAGAGGAAGAAATGACCGCCATGGAGAAGCAGGGGGGAGCGGAGCCACCAGAGCAGAGACTGACAGACCCTGCGGGAGAGAACAATCTGACGACCGAGAGACAGAGGAGACCTGTCCCACCGAGAATCGCCAGTTGAAGGGGGCGGTAATGAAACTGGACAAACGGTACGGCCTCCATAGTTGCCACCATCCAACCCAGAACCTCCATACAAGTGCAGATGGAGACTGAGACCTGGGTCCGAAGGGAGCGGACCCACGACAGAAGTGCAAGACGTTTGTCCGGCGGGAGGCAAATTCGGGCAGAGGCCATGTCGAAGCGAAGTCCCAAGAAGGTTAGAGACTGCAGGGGTGTGGAAATGTAAAAAAAAAAAAATACTTGTCCAAGGGACTAAAGCGGAACACAATCTACTTGTCCCACAAGAAAATCCACTTGGTCTAGTGGGGTGGATCGTACTATTTTGGTTGAAATTATTTTATCTACCAGGACACCAGGGATGGATATAAGATCCCTTTAGTCACTGCTGTCAACTTAGACAGCGGTGATCTAATGGTTTAAATGGGCACTGTCACCAACTTTATTTTTTGATATGTTCTAGTACTTATGTACTACAACATATCTCTAATATACTTTTATTATTTTTTTTTTTTATCATTAAAAAGGTTTAATTTACATTTAAAAACCGGCCACTGAAAAAGGACTGATTTTGGAGTGGCAATCAGTCCTTTTTCAGTTGGGCTGCACTGCTCCCTGCCTGTCAATCAGACAGGCGGGAGCGAGCGCATTGGCTCCCCGGCCACTGGCTGGGAGGCCACTCCTCCCGCACATCGCCGCCGCCTCGTTGCCGCCGCTGTCCCTGCACGCCCGCTGCCGGACTCTGCAGTAACTGCAAGTGTAATGAGGGAACGGGGTATGCGGGGCGGGGAGGAAGGAACGGGCTAGTGCCGTAGCGGGGGGGGGGGGGGAACAGGCTAGCAAAAAAAAAAATAGGATGGTGGGAGCTACCCTTTAATGGCGGCCATGGTGATCACAGCATGCCAGGCTATTAGCGGCGGGAGGTATGTAGCTAGCCCCCCCCCCCCCCCCCCCCCATCTGACCCCTATAACTCCAATTTCTCCATATATAGGGATGAGGGTAATCTTGTGTGCCGGGATCTGTAGTTTTTATCGGAACCATTTATTATCAGAACTTTTATTAGGAAAGGGGCTTATTCACATGTATACGCACTTTTTAAAATATTTGAATCACTATTTTTCAGTCTTCATAGGGACTTATATACAGAGTCTTTTGATTGGATAACAGTGAACGCCGCTGTGTTACGGGGCGGGGGGGGGGGGGTGTTGTGCTTCTCCAGTTTATATGGTGCATTTTATTTACTCTAATTTATGTGTCAGAAAATGCTGGAAGTTGCATTTAGTTACTAGATAACTACAACACCCAGCATGCCCTGATAAAGCCTATGGTTGTGTGGGTGTTGCAGCATGTTGCACTGTATAGTAGTACAGTTAAGGTTATTGTGTAACATGCTGGGAGTTGTAGTTTTGGTTTGTGTCAGCTGCAGAGCCATAAGCTGTCAAGGAATACTGGGAATTACAGTTAGTAACTACAACACCCATCATGGCCTGATGCAGCCTATGGCTCTGCAGCTGACCCGAACCAAAACTACAACTCCCAGCATGTTGCACTTTATAGTTTTACAGATTAGGTTATGGTGCAACATGCTTGCAGTTTTGGTTCGGGCGTGTTTGCGCGCATCCGTGGGACTCTTGGTCATCGGGCGAGTATGAAGGGGGCGGGATTCTGATGGTGCAATTTAGTGTGGGTGACCAGAAACCATTAAAAATAAATAAAATTAGATGGCACAACTGGCAGCAGCACTTGTCAGTCCGCCGTTGTACAAAACATACATGCATACACATATCATACATACACCAGCCACTGCCCCCTATGTTATACATTACATACACACATCATATATACACATATCATACATACACTGGCCACTGCCCCCTATATTATACATTACATACATACATACACCAGCCACTGCCCCCTATGTTATACATTACATACACACATCATATATACACATATCATACATACACTGGCCACTGCCCCCTATATTATACATTACATACATACATACACCAGCCACTGCCCCCTATGTTATACATTACATACACACATCATATATACACATATCATACATACACTGGCCACTGCCCCCTATATTATACATTACATACATACATACACCAGCCACTGCCCCCTATGTTATACATTACATACACACATCATATATACACATATCATACATACACTGGCCACTGCCCCCTATATTATACATTACATACATACATACACCAGCCACTGCCCCCTATGTTATACATTACATACACACATCATATATACACATATCATACATACACTGGCCACTGCCCCCTATATTATACATTACATACATACATACACCGGCCACTGCCCCCTATATTATACATTACATACATACATACACCGGCCACTGCCCCCTATATTATACATTACATACATACATCATACATACAGACACATCATCATACATACACCCGCCGCTGCCCCCCATCATACATTACATACACACATACACCATACACATACATCATACACACATCACACATACACTCAAACCATACATATACACCATACATATGCACACATTATGATACACCCGCCGCTGCCCCCCCATCATACATTACATACATCACACATACACAGACATCATACACACATCATATATACACAGACATCATTCACACATCACACACAGACAACATACACATACACACATCACACATACACTCACACCATACAAATACACAATACATATTGTGACGATCCGTCTTGGGGATTAGCTCTGGGATCGTCCTGGACCACGCCACAGGATGCGTTTCTTCTCAATAAACCAGCAAACAAACACTTATAATGCAAATCTGGCACCTTGCCAGTTTTAATAGACAGGTTGCAGGGAAAGAAATAAACAAAAAGCAGGAACAAAACAAAATCCTAGACCGTCTGGTCACTGACTAAACAGATCAGCTTGTCCTGACTAACAACCGCTGAGCTTCCCTCAGCCGGTTAAACTTATGTCCCCTGCAACCTTCTACTCACAATTCATGGCAGTCTCTTTGAGCCTCTCATAGCTCGGGCTGTGTACTCCTCAGCAGGCTCTGTCTCTTCCCTATAGCCCACATGCTGTCTCCTAGGAAGAGCCTAGATTAGACTGAGTCTCCATCTCATATACACTTCCCTTCCTTCCTGCCTCATTACCTAAGAAGCAGGTGAGAGCTTCTGCAGGGTGAGCCAAGGAAATACACCCTTTCCTTGCCACACTGCCACAATATGCACACATCATACATACACCCCCCCTAATTATACATTGCATACATATACAACCACCCTTCCCGCCGCCTGCATGCTTGGCCTCCTCACCTGAGATTCACACCCCCTGCTCTACATTACACAAGAAGCAGGGGGAGAGCGAGGACGAACACAGCTCGGTACACCGCTCCATCCCCCGTCCACAGCTCTGTACACAACTCCATCCCCCGTCCACAGCTCGGTACACAGCTCCATCCCCCGTCCACAGCTCGGTACACAGCTCCATCCCCCGTCCACAGCTCGGTACACAGCTCCATCCCCCGTCCACAGCTCGGTACACAGCTCCATCCCCCGTCCACAGCTCGGTACACAGCTCCACCCACCGTCCACAGCTCGGTACACAGCTCCATCCCCCTTCCACAGCTCGGTACACAGCTCCATCCCCCGTCAACAGCTCGGTACACAGCTCCATCCCCCGTCCACAGCTCGGTACACAGCTCCATCCCCCGTCCACAGCTCGGTACACAGCTCCATCCCCCGTCCACAGCTCGGTACACAGCTCCATCCCCCGTCCACAGCTCGGTACACAGCTCCATCCCCCGTCCACAGCTCGGTACACAGCTCCATCCCCCGTCCACAGCTCGGTACACAGCTCCATCCCCCGTGCACAGCTCGGTACACAGCTCCATCCCCCGTCCACAGCTCGGTACACAGCTCCATCCCCCGTCCACAGCTCGGTACACAGCTCCATCCTCCGTCCACAGCTCGGTACACAGCTCCATCCCCCGTCCACAGCTCGGTACACAGCTCCATCCCCCGTCCACAGCTCGGTATACAGCTCCATCCCCCGTCCACAGCTCTGTACACAGCTCCATCCCCCGTCCACAGCAGCTCCATCCCCCGTCAACAGCTCGGTACACAGCTCCATCCCCCGTCCACAGCTCGGTACACAGCTCCATCCCCCGTCAACAGCTCGGTACACAGCTCCATCCCCCGTCAACAGCTCGGTACACAGCTCCATCCCCCGTCCACAGCTCGGTACACAGCTCCATCCCCCGTCCACAGCTCGGTACACAGCTCCATCCCCAGTCCACAGCTCGGTACACAGCTCCATCCACAGCTCGGTACACAGCTCCATCCCCCCTCCACAGCTCGGTACACAGCTCCATCCCCCGTCCACAGCTCGGTACACAGCTCCATCCCCCGTCCACAGCTCGGTACACAGCTCCATCCCCCGTCCACAGCTCGGTACACAGCTCCATCCCCAGTCCACAGCTCGGTACACAGCTCCATCCCCCGTCCACAGCTCGGTACACAGCTCGGTTCCCAGCTCAATCCCTTTCCCGCACACAGCTCCTCCCCCTGCTCTGTCTCCCCAGGACCTCATCTACCACGGGGAGGCTGCAAGTTTGAACGGGGAAAACACAGAGCGGGGAGAGGGGAGAGAGCGGACGCACTGCACTGCACAGGGAGGATTTCTGTGTGTGAAGGAGGACAGACTGGGGCACGGGGTGGGTTCTCTTAGCAGCGGCACCCGGCTACTGAAATACCTCCATATACCCTGAGCAGCCTGAGTGTGAGGTGCAGACTTCCATTCACTCCTGCGCCTCACACCGGCATTAAAGAAAAATAAGGGGAAGTCAGTCTGTCCCTGCTTGCCTGATACAGGGCTAAATCTATAAAAAAAAATTCACCTGCCCGGCGTCCAAAACTACTTGTCCCGGGTGTCGGGCGATAGGATTTCAACATCCCTGGACTGGGTAGGAGAGAGGACTGACCTGTCCTGGTTGACTATCCACCCAAAGTGATCCAGAGTGTGGAGAGAGACGTCCACATTCTCCAGAGTCTGGGCTCTGGTTGGAGCCTTGATGAGAAGGTCGTCCAGGTAGGGTATCACCGAGACTCCCCTCGACCATAACAGGCCCATCACTGGCGCAAGGATCTTGGTAAAGACCCGAGGAGCCGTGGCCAGGCCAAAGGGGGAAACCAAAAGCGGAGGTACCGATGATGGCCTGGAAATATTGGGACATGGAGGTAGGCATCCTTGATGTCCACCGAGGAAGAAACTCCCCTTGTTCCAGGGACGCCACCACCGAACGGAGAGACTCCATTCGGAAGCGGCGGATAAGAAGATGACGGTTGAGACGCTTGAGGTCTAGGATTGGTCGCACAGAACAGTCCTTCTTGGGAACCATAAAAATATTGGAATATAAACCCCGAAACCGTTCCCCTGGAGGAACGGGAACGATAACCCTTTGGAAAAGCAGAGACTGGAGAGCCTCTCGAAATTGCTTCGCCAGAAAAAGGAGACCGGGGAGCCCGGGATCGAGAAAAGCGATCCTTGGGAAGGGAGGCAAATTCGAATCGGTGACCGTTGGACACCACGTCCCTGACCCGATAGTACTGAATGTGTGAGGTCCAGATCTCTCAAAAAAGTAAGAGACGACCTCCCACCCGAGAAAAAAAATGCGGGTGGGGGCTTCACTTCATGCAAAAGTGGGTTTGCAGTTGCCTGATTTGGGTGCAAACCGGCCGGACCGGTTGGTTTCCGACTTCCAAGACGGGCGTGTCCGGAACGAGAAAGCCTTCTTGTCCCGTGAAGGCGCCTGCCTGGACCCTTTGCTGGAGCTAAAGGTTCGAAAGGCCCGAAAGAAAAAGGACTTCCTTTGGGAAGTAGGACGAGCCTTATTTTGAGGCAACATGGAACTCTTACCTCCCGTCGCCTCAGAGATAATCTCATCAAGGCGCTTGCCAAAAAGACCCGTAAAGGGAAGCTCAGTGAGAGACCTTTTGGAAGCGGCATCCACATTCCAGGCTTTAAGCCACATAGAGCGGCGGAGAGCCGCTAGGTGACCCACAGCAAAGGCAGAACAACTGGCTGACTGCATGGAAGCCGCGCACTACAAGTCCCCAGCTTTAGAACATTGGAGAGCCAGAGCAGACAGATCCTCTGGGGGGGATGGAGCTTTAGGCACCACTCCGACAGAGCCTTTGACACCCATATCGAGGCGAAGATGGGAAGTAGAGAAGAGCCAGCTGCTTCAGAGGCAAACTTCACTAAGGATTCTACCTTTTTGTCCATGGAATCCTTGAAGGCAGCGGCATCTGCCAGTGGCAGTGTAGTCGCCTTGGAGATCCGGGAGATTGGTGGATCCACTGAGGGAGGGGAAACCACCTTAGTGCAAGGTCCTTGTCAAATGGATAACGTTCTTGAATGGTCTTGATTCCCGGGAACCTCTTGTCTGGATGTTTCCATGCAGATTCCAGAATGGCGTCAAAGTCAGCATGAGAGCTGAACCTTTGAGGTGCTGGATTCGAAGATCCTGGGTCCTCTAAGTGAAAGGTGTCTCTTATGGTGGTCACCAATGAGTTCACCGTTTCAACTGAATCCGAGCTGTCCTCTGAGTCAGATGCCGGCTCGGAAGCCTCGTCCGCCGGTTCACCAGGAGAATGTGAACGAGTGGAGGCAGTCTTGGAGGGGGGAGACCCTGACCGGGTACGCAGCTCTGGCGTGGCAGAACGGCGACTCCGAGAATGTCCTCTGGAGGAGCGACGTTTGTGCCCAGATACTGGGGGGGCGGGACCCACGAGGGGGACGCCCACGTCTATCTGAAGACTCAATAGAAGAGTCAGACGAGGCACCCCTAGTACGCTTGTGAGCGTGAAGCATGTGGAGATGAGGAGCGGGCCCTCTCAGAGGCCCTGCGCAGGGTAGACCCCTTCAAGGCGGACACCAGCTCCCGGGAGGCCTCAGCCACCGAACAGGAGACTTGGGTCAAGGCAGCCATATACTGGGTCAGGGAAGAAACCCAGGCTGGTGGAGCGGCTGAATCCACCGGAACCGAAAGGGGATCAGGGGGTACCAGGGGGTCTGGGGGAGCAGGCAGGGCAAGTGGGCTCAGCAGAGCCAGGCATCTTAGTATTACAGTGTTTACAGACATTTTTATGGGTTATATGTGAGTAGCTAAAAAAGTATACATATACATGGGCTATATGTGAGTAGATGAATAATATATATATATATATATATATATATATATATATATATATATATATATGAAATTCATTATTTAGGTGCTATAAGTAAGTAAGTAAGTAGCTGAAAAAAAAACCACACACATATTTTGTGAGGTAATCACATATACCCCATAAATAATACATATATATGCATTATTTATGGGCTATAAGTGAACACCTGAAGTATATATATTGTATATAACCTTTTTCCAATTTGGCATCTTGACGGACTGCAGGCAGGGGAAGAATAAGCGATGTCTATTAGAGGCTCTCACATAGAATACTCATAGACCTTGCAGAGCAGAGAGACTAGTGTGCCGCGCGGGAGTAGCAGAGGTTTATCTGTTGTATACAGGCAGATTCTCCTCAGTATCCAGGCAGACTGAGGGGGTGGGACTATGCAAATTAGCCATGCGGCCAACACATAGCTCATTATCCAGGAGGATTATGCAAATTAGCCATGCGGCCAACACATAGCTCAGTATGAAACACCTTTGACCCAAGGATAAATCCTGGGCCACTAATACCCTTATTAGATCCCACCCATAAAACTTAGCTTTTATTGAGCACTAAATAAAATAATATAGAAATAATAATAGTGAGAAATTGTTAAAACCACAGTCTCCAGTGATGTATTGTGAGCATTCACTTTCTGTCACTGATAGTGATCAATTGTATTAGAGTAGTATAACCAGTGGTCTGCAGCTCCACTGGAATAGATAGCACCACCAGAGACAGTTTTAAAAGCAGAGATTATGCCCCCTCTACATGTTTCGCCACTACTGCGGCGTCCTCAGGAGGAACAGGCATCAACCCGAGCTGCCAGAGATCTTCCTATTTATAGACCTAAAGGTAATTGGATGCCACCCCCATTCAAACAAGATCCATATTACAGTCAGATGGAGACAAGACAGAAACTCCACGAATTATGGTTGGAGAGCGAGGGACATTCGCTACAGTTTGTAGCGCCATTTAGTGATCTTAAGCCAAGGTCACAGATGACACCTCAGTTCTCCCAGTATCCAAACATTGAGATGTTTGTGGAACTATGTACTCGAGATATCGAGAGGATCCACATTCAAAAAAACGTGGAGAAGTCTAATATGTCCCCAGAGGAACAACAAGCCCTGGAAAGCCTGAGGGCGGATCGCTCTATAGTGATCAAGCCCTCAGACAAAGGGGAGAATGTCGTGATTATGGATAGAGGACAATGTATGGAAATGGTTATGACACTCCTCTCAGACAGGGATAAATATGAGATCTAAGTAGCAGATCCTACCAAGCGCTACCTGGAGGAATATAGGGAGTTACTTAGTGGAGCCAAAGATAGATCACTGATCTCAGAGCAGGAATTTAAATATATGTTCAATCCCAATCCCACACTCGCCACGTTTTATGCTCTGCCCAAAACACACAAATCAACTAATCCTATTCGAGGATGCCCCATTGTGTCAGGCAATGATTGCCTGACACAGGGGACGAGTGTGTATTTGGATATAGTTTTTGCACCTTTTGTAACCTCACTTCCCTCACATTTGCGGGATACTAAGGATACACGCAATAAAATTCAAGATATCATTTTCACAAATACGATGATTTTGGCCAGCCTTGATATTGAGAGCTTGTATAGCAACATCCGACATGAGCTAGGCCTCATAGCAGTCAAGCACTTTTTGAGCACTAGGAGCACGTATTACATGGAGCACAATGAATTTGTTTATGCACTTTTGGATTTCATCTTGACACATAATTATTTTATCTTTGATGGCAAACACTATCACCAGACACAGGGCACCGCCATGGGTGTGTCATGTGCACCTAATTATGCAAATGTATTTTTAGGGTGGTGGGAGGACACTTTAGTTTTTGGTGACACTGAATTTGTACACAGAGCACATTTTGTTTTGGGGACCTTATATTGATGACGTCCTCATTTTGTGGGATGGTGGTAGGAATTTATTTCTTGAGTTTGTTAGCACACTCAACACTAACAAGATAGGCATGGCCTTTACCCATGAGATCAGTGGTGAGACTATCAACTTCTTGGATCCTAACATCTATGTTGAGGAGAATCGTAAATTACAGACAAGGATCTATAGGAAACCGACATCAGTGAATTCCCTGTTACTCTGGCAAAGTTGGCACCCAGGCTCCCTTAACCTCTTCAGGACATAGGGCGTATGGATACGCCCTGCATCCCGAGTCCTTAAGGACCGAGGGCGTATCCATGCGCCCGTGGGAATTCCGGCCCCCACCGCTAGCCGGTTGGGGACCGGAGGCGGATGCCTGCTGAAATCGTTCAGCAGGCATCCCGGCATATCGCCCAGGGGGGTCATTATGCCCCCTCATGTCGGCGATCGCCGCAGATCGCTGGACAATTCAGTCCAGCGATCTGAGGCGATTCCGGATCAATTGGGTCTCCAGTGACCCGGTGACCCGGAATTACTGGCTGTTCGGGGCCATCTCTGACGGCCCCGAACAGCCAGAGCCTGCAGGGGTGAGGTGGCACTGGTGCCACCTCACGATCGCCCTGATTCGTCGGCCGGATTACCGGCCGACCAATCAGGGCGCCTGCTGCAGGTGTCACTCCCGCACCCGCTCCGCCCCTCTTTCGGAGGGCGTGAGCGGGTGCGGGACGTGCACCCCGGGTGCTGGGGACCCCGATCCCCGGCGTCAATGTTGGGATCGGGGCCCCAGGAGCAGCGGCGGCGGGACTGACACCATGAGCTGGATCGTTGGAGGCGAGTGACAGCCTCCTGCTGTTGCTTAGCAACAGCTCCCAGCATGCAAAAAGGGCATGCTGGGAGCTGTAGTTATGCAACAGCAGGAGGCAGACAACCACAACTCCCAGCATTCCCTTATGGGCATGCTGGGACTTATGGTTTTGCAACAGCTGGAGGCACATGTTTTCTATGGAAAAGTGTACCTTCAGCTGTTGTATAACTACAACTCCCAGCTTGCACAAACAGCTAAAGTGCATGCTGGGAGTTGTAGTGGTGCATCTGCTGGTTGCATAACTACAACTCCCAGCATGCCCGTTGGCTGTCGGTGACTGCTGAGAGTTGTAGTTTTGCAACAGCTGAAGGCACACTGGTTGTGAAACTCAGTTTTTTTTTTACCTAACTCAGTGTTTCACGACCGGTGTGCCTCCAGCTGTTGCAAACTACAACTCAGCAGTCACCGTACACCATGCACCGTACATGCTGGGAGTTGTAGTTTTGCAACAGCTGGAGGCACACTGGTTGGGAAACACTGAGTTGGGTCACAAACTCAGTGATACATAACCAGTGTACCTACAGTTGTTGCAAAACTACAACTCTCAGCAGTCACCGACAGCCAACGGGCATGCTGGGAGTTGTAGTTATGCAACAGCTGGATATCCGTCCGCCCCCCCCCCCCCCAATGTGAACGTACAGGGTACACTCACATGGGCGGAGGCTTACAGTAAGTATCTGGCTGCAAGTTTGAGCTGCCGCAAACTTTCTGCTGCAACTCAAACTGCCAGCGAGAAACTACTGTGAACCCCCGCCCGTGCGACTGTACCCTAAAAACACTACACTAACAAAAAATAAAATAAAAAGTAAAAAACACTACATATACACATACCCCTACACATGCCCCCCTCCCCTCCCCAATAAAAATGAAAAATGTCTGGTACGCCACTGTTTCCAGAACAGAGCCTCCAGCTGTTGCAAAACAACTCCCAGTATTGTCGGACAGCCATTGACTGTCCAGGCATGCTGGGAGTTTTGCAACAGCTGGAGGCACCCTGTTAGGGTATCACTGGCGTAGAATTCCCCTATGTCCACCCCTATGCAAATCCCTAATTTAGGCCTCAAATGCTCATGGCGCTCTCACTTTGGAGCCCTGTCGTATTTCAAGGCAACAGTTTAGGGTCACATATGGAGTATCGCTGTACTCGGGAGAAATTGTGTTACAAATTTTGGGGGGTATTTTCTGCTTTTACCCTTTTTAAAAATGTAAAATTTTTGGGAAAACAAGCATTTTAGGTAAAAAAAGAAAAACATTTTTTTTACATATGCAAAAGTCAAGAAACACCTGTGGGGTATAAAGTTTCACTTAACCCCTTGTTACGTTCCCCGAGGGGTCTAGTTTCCAAAATGGTATGCCATGTGGTTTTTTTTTTTGCTGTCCTGGCACCATAGGGGCTTCCTAAATGCGGCATGCCCCCAGAGAAAAATTTGCTTTCAAAAAGCCAAATGTGACTCCTTCTCTTCCGAGACCTGTAGTGCGCCAGCAGAGCACTTTTCACCCCCATATGGGGTGTTTTCTGAATCAGGAGAAATTGGGCTTCAAATTTTTAGGGGTATTTTCTGCTATTACCCTTTTTAAAAATTAAACATTTTTGGGAAAACAAGCATTTTAGGTAAAAAAAATTTTTTTTTGGACATTTGCAAAAGTCGTGAAACACCTGTGGGGTATTAAGGTTCACTTTATCCCATGTTACATTCCCCGAGGGGTCTAGTTTCCAAAATGGTATGCCATGTTTTTTTTTTTGCTGTTCTGGCACCATAAGGGCTTCCTAAATGCAACATGCCCCCCAAAAACCATTTCAGAAAAACGTACTCTCCAAAATCCCCTTGTCGCTCCTTCGCTTCTGAGCCCTCTACTGCACCCGCCGAACACTTTACATAGACATATGAGGTATGTCCTTACTCGAGAGAAATTGGGCTACAAATACAAGTAAAAATTTTGTCCTTTTACCCCTTGTAAAAATAAAAAAATTGGGTCTACAAGAACATGTGAGTGTAAAAAATTAAGATTGTGAATTTTCTCCTTCACTTTGCTGCTATTCGTGTGAAACACCTAAAGGGTTAAAACACTTACTGAATGTCATTTTGAATACTTTGGGGGGTGTAGTTTTTATAATGGGGTCATTTATGGGGTATTTCTAATATGAAGACCCTTCAAATCCACTTCAAACCTGAACTGGTCCCTGAAAAATACTGAGTTTGAAAATTTTGTGAAAAATCGGAAAATTGCTGCTGACCGTTGAAGCCCTCTGGTGTCTTCCAAAAGTAAAAACTCATAAATTTTATGATGCAAACATAAAGTAGACATATTGTATATGTGAATAAAATAAAAAAAAATATTTGGAATATCCATTTTCCTTACAAGCAGAGAGCTTCAAAGTTAGAAAAATGCTAAATTTTCAAATTTTTCATCAAATTTACGGATTTTTCACCAAGAAAGGATGCAAGTATCGACAAAAATTTACCACTATGTTAAAGTAGAATATGTCACGAAAAAACAATCTCGGAATCAGAATGATAACTAAAAGCATCCCAGAGTTATTAATGTTTAAAGTGACAGTGGTCAGATGTGCAAAAAATGCTCCGGTCCTTAAGGCCAAAATGGGCTCCGTCCTGAAGGGGTTAAGAAGAGCATACCCGTTGGACAGTATCTTAGGGCCAAGTGGAACTGCTCGGACGATAAGTCATATCAAGAAGAGAGTCGGGAGTTATATACTCGTTTCCGACAGAGGGGATATCCAATGAAACATTTGAAGTCGGCTTACCATAGAGCGCTTGCCAGTGAGAGAAGTCATCTTCTTAGAGAACGAGAAGAACAGAGATTAGATAACCAACAGACAATCCGCTGCATTGGCAACTATGATGGTCAAACAGATGACGTTATGAGGGTCCTTCGCAGGTATTGGCATCTACTTTCAGGAGACCCTGATCTGTGCCAAGCGGTAGGCACTAGACAGAGGGTCACCTTCCGACAAGGACCTAATCTGAGAGAACTTCTGGTCAGAAGCCATCTCCCACAAGAGGAGAGCGTGGCAGGGAATTGGCTTAGGAGTAAGACCGTTGGATCTTATAGCTGTGGACAGTGCACTTTCTGTGCATACTTACCCAGAATGAAGAGTTTCACGAATCCGGTGAATAAACGTGTATTTGAGAGAAGACAGTTTATTAACTGTAAATCTAGGAATATCATCTACATAGCATGCTGTGGGTGCCCTAAACTCTACGTGGGCAAAACCATGCAAGAGTTTAGGAGACGGATTTGCCAGCACTTGAGCAGCATAAGAACTGCTGCCGATACACCCATATCGAGACACATGGGGGCCATACATGACGGTCGATTACAAAATCTGAAATTCTGGGGACTATACCAGCTTAAGGTGGGCCCTAGGAAGGGCGACATTAATAAACTGTTACTTAAGGAGGAGGCCAAGTGGATCTACAGGCTTAAGAGCCTGTCACCCAATGGCCTTAATGAAGGCTTTTCATTTTCTGCATTCCTTTAGGATTCACAGTATATATATTAGGAAATATTAGGACTTATTACGGTCGGAGGGGGATGTATTTTTCTCCATGGTAGTTGGTAGAGGTTATTTCAACATTCCCCTCCTAGGAGAGTATTTGGATATCGTAGTAGGACAGTTGTGGATTGTTAAGTGAGGTCAACAAGTTTGCTGCCAGAAATAGGTTTTTATTTCTATATCTTCCTATCAGATTGGATGCACCAATTAACCAACTAGTGAGGATAGTAGCACTTCTTAGGATGAGAAGTGGTTAACAATAATAATAGTAACTCGGTATGTCAGGTGACTGATGTATTCACCTGTTATGATGAGTAAATACACACATATAAAATCAATATATTTAATGTTGGAAAATATATTTAATATATACATACAAAATCAGCATATTTGGGGAAATATATTTAATATATACATACAAAATCAGCATACTTTGTTATACCCACATTCATATACACTCACTGTATGCACTATATGCGCCTGGTTTTTTATTAAGATCTGCATATAATACTGGACCATTTCCTATGAATATCTCATAGATATCATTCACCCTATATGTAATAGGAGGAATGTTGGAGATCCAGTCCAGTCTCACTGCTTATGCAGTAGCTCTGAGATGCAATAGAGATGGAGAGCGGTGGAACCCTCGGCGCATGCGCATTTGTGAATATAGGCCCGGAGACTAAGTCCGAGAATTAATCTAATGCGCCTGCCCGAAGGAGAAGGTTGGTTAACAGCAACACGCAGTCGCGATCCAGACGCAGAGCGCAGGCGCAGCATAGGAGAGGATGTATGCGCGATGATATAGCGTCAGATGGCGCGATCTGATGACGGGCGATACGGTGAGTGGATGATGAACAAGGAACGTAAATGTGGATAGGAGGAAGCAAAGGTAGTAGCAGTAATGACGATCTGGATTGGCTACTTGTTTGAATGGGGGTGGCATCCAATTACCTTTAGGTCTATAAATAGGAAGATCTCTGGCAGCTCGGGTTGATGCCCGTTCCTCCTGAGGACGCCGCAGTAGTGGCAAAACATGTAGAGGGGGCATAATCTCTGCTTTTAAAACTGTCTCTGGTGGTGCTATCTATTCCAGTGGAGCTGCAGACCACTGGTTATACTACTCTAATACAATTGATCACTATCAGTGACAGAAAGTGAATGCTCACAATACATCACTGGAGACTGTGGTTTTAACAATTTCTCACTATTATTATTTCTATATTATTTTATTTAGTGCTCAATAAAAGCTAAGTTTTATGGGTGGGATCTAATAAGGGTATTAGTGGCCCAGGGTTTATCCTGGTGTTTGTCAATTTGACCCTGACCCATCTCGGGGTATATATGTTATCATAGGCGTGCGCACAGGGTGTGCCGGGCGTGCCCAGGCACACCCTAATCACCGCGGCCGCGGAGCAAAAGGGGCTGCTGCCCCGGGCCCTGTAATTCCTGGGGGCCCAAAAGCAGCTCGCCCCTTTTGCCCCATGGGCCCTGATAAAGCCTGGCGGGCTAGGCATCAGGGGCCCGGCCAACATGTTAGTGGGAGGGGGCCCGGGGGGGGGGGGGGCGTTTTGCGCCGCACGCTACCTTTTTATGTTCGCCGCCGCCGCCGCCGTCACTCATCCCCAGGCAGCCAGTACCGCAATGGCTGTCTGGGTGATGGTCACGTGACGGGACGTGCGACGTCACGGGCGGCATCATAGAGAGGAGCGGAGCAGAGAGAGTCTCCAGCTCCTCTCAGTCCCCACACGGCCGCTTCCGGGATCCAGGCCGCAGCAGGGGACCCACCGCCGGATATGTGAGTATGTATAGTGTGTGTGTGGGGTATTTATTATATAGTGTGCGTGTGTGTGTGGGGGGGTATTTATTATATAGTGTGTGTGTGTGTGTGTGTGTGTGTGTGAGGGAGAGGGGTGGTATTTATTATATAGTGTGTGTGGGGGGGGTATTTATTATATAGTGTGTGTGTGAGGGGGGGGTATTTATGATATAGTGTGTGAGGGGGGGTATTTATTATATAGTGTGTGTGTGAGGGGGGGGTATTTATTATATAGTGTGTGAGGGGGGTATTTATTATATAGTGTGTGTGTGTGTGTGTGTGTGAGGGGGGGGTATTTATTATATAGTGTGTGAGGGGGGGTATTTATTATATAGTGTGTGTGTGTGTGTGTGTGTGTGAGGGGGGGTATTTATTATTAGTGTTGCTCGCGAATATTCGCAATTCGAATATTATTTGCGAATATCGCATATTCGCGAATTCGCGAATTTCGCGAATATAGCGCTATATATTCGTAATTACGAATATTCGTGTTTTTTTTTTTTTTCTTCACAGTACACATCATTGTGATCACCCCTATCTGCTTCCAGCTTGTGTGGTGTAAAGAAGGCTGTAATACTACTGTGTGAGACTGGCGCCGCGAATATTCGCATATGCGAAAATTAGCATATGCAATATGCGAATTTCCGCGTATGCTAATTTTGTATATGCTAATATTCACATATGTTAATTTTCGCATACGCGAATGTTCGCATATGCGAAAATAAAACGAGAATATAACGAATATGCGAATATTCGCGAATATATGACGAATATTCTTCCATATATTCGCGAATATTCGCGAATTCGAATATGGCCTATGCCGCTCAACACTATTTATTATATAGTGTGTGTGTGTGTGAGGGGGGGGGGTATTTATTATATAATGTGTGTGGGGGGGTATTTATTATATAGTGTGTGTGTGGGGGGGTATTTATTATATAGTGTGTGTGTGTGTGTGTGAGGGGGGGGGTGGTATTTATTATGTAGTGTGTGTGGGGGGGGTATTTATTATATAGTGTGTGTGTGTGTGTGTGTGTGTGTGAGGGGGGGGTATTTATTATATAGTGTGTGAGGGGGGGGTATTTATTATTTAGTGTGTGTGAGGGGGGGGGTATTTATTATATAGTGTGTGTGTGGGGGGGGTATTTATTATATAATGTAAGGGGGTATTTATTATGTAATGTGAGGGGGGATTTATTATATAATGTGAGAAGGGAGGAAATTATGTATGTGAGTGGAGGATAATAATGATTATTATAATCCTCCCCTCACATATATGTAACATCTCCCCCTCACATGTATAATCTGATAATCCCCTCCTCACATTGATTATCCCCTCACATATAATCTGATTATGATATTATATATGTGAGGGGATTAACAATGTGAGGAGGGGATTATCAGATTATACATGTGAGGGGGAGATGTTACTTATATGTGAGGGGAGGATTATAATAATCATTATTATCCTCCACTCACATGTATAATCTGATAATCCCCTCCCCCGTACGTATCCTGTACTGATCCTGAGTTATATACTGTATTATACTCCAGAGCTGTACTCACTATTCTGCTGGTGAGGTCACTGTGTACATACATTACATTACTGATCCTGTACTGATCCTGAGTTATATCCTGTAGATTTTTTATTAAAAAATATAAAACATTACAAAAAGAACGAACATCACCATAACAATAATACAAACAACATACACCTGTATAATATATACAAAAATGAGTCCATATTAGTCCAAAAATGTCCAACCAAGTATCTTCTGGTCCAGCCTCATTCTCACCAAACACACCGCTATAATAACAACTACTAAACACTCTACAATAATAATAATACTTACAGTAATAATAATAACAACAATAATAACTAAAAACTGGTCCGGTTGCATTTCCCCACCCAAAATAATAAATATGTGTCAAACCACCAACAAACACCGCAAACAGAAAAACCGAATATACAATGTTTTTTTTTATATTTTTGGCCCTGAGCTGGTCCCGCATCCCATGCCCCCAGTACATGATAACAGACGTCCATGAACCAGTCCAGGATTTTTTTTTTTTTTTTAAACAAAAAGTCCCACACAGAATCCCCCCTCCCCCCATCTACCCACCACCCAACCTAGCACTAAACCCCAACACAACACAACCCCTAGAAAAAAAAATACAATATATATACATATATTCACATATACATAAATGTACAAACAAAACAAATATATACAAAATAATACAAACCAAACAACAAACATCAATAAGGCTTTTCAATCACACAAACCCCTAAAGCTCAAGTTCAGTGCCTGCAAGCCCTATATCACCATATATCTACAGCACAAAACAAAAAGACTAATGTGCCAGCATCAGCCCAACACCAGGGGGAGACAACAGGCTAAGGCACTTTAAAGGCAGAGCCCCTCCACAGACGAGAGGCCCTGCCAGCACCCAGCCTCTCGTACTCCAGAGAAAGCACCTTCACCAGGTCACCAAGAATGTTCCTAACCACCTCACCCACAGGGAGGATTTTACGCTGCGTCGACACTAAACACCGTGCGTTCCACGTGCAATACCTGACCACTGAGCTGACTAGGAATAAAGTGCACCGGTCCCAGCCTCCAAGGTTTCTGAATGCCCCATAGGCCCATTTCGCATAGGAGAGACTGGCCAGCCGAGGCCAACCAATGGAAGCGCCCACCCTGTTGTAAACCTCTGTGTTAAAGGGACAATGAAGCAGAAAATGCTCCATGCTTTCCAGCATGCCTCCACACTCTTCGCGGGGACATCCCCGGTCCTCAGAGCTCCTGCACTTCAGATTGTCCCTCACACACAGTTTCCCATGGAAGCAGCGCCAAGTCAAGTCCCAAAACTTCAAGGGGATCCTGATAGAATTCAAAAGCTCTAAACCCACCTTCAGATCCCGACTTGGGCAGTCCTTGAGTGCCAATGGCCTCTGGAAATGAGAAGACAGGACCCTCTTGTCAAGGAATTTCCTCGACAGAGTCCTAATCTCCCACATCCCCAGACCCCACCGACGAATAACCTTCAGAACCGGGGTAGCATAAGCCGGGAGATGCCCGTGTGGTGTGCGAAGATCCTTCACTTGCCCTCCTGTCTCCCATTCCTGGAAGAAAGGCCGAAACCATCCCCTACAGGAGGATACCCACGGAGGAGCCCTCTCTGACCAGAGGTTTGCTATATTGGTCTTAAGAAAGGTATTCACTAGGAACACCACAGGGTTGACCATACACAACCCCCTAGTCTCCTCGTACGGTAAGTAACCTCCCTCTTCACTAGGTTCAGTCTATTCCCCCATAACATTTGGAAGAACACACTGTAGACCCGGGTCCAAAGAGGTTCTGGCAACATGCATACACTGCCCAGATATATCAGCAAAGGGAGCAGGAAAGTTTTCATCAGGTTAACCCTTTCCCGGAGGGTCAAAGACCAACCCTTCCACTGATCTACCTTCTGAGCGGCGATCTTAAGCCTGCTGTCCCAGTTTTGTTTGGGGTAATCCCCTTGACCAAATTCGATGCCGAGGACTTTTGCGGATTCCTGGGGCTCTGGAAGGGCGTCCGGGAGATCAAAATCAGGATCTCCCCCTCCCAGCCAGAGACTCTCACACTTATCCTGATTGATCTTAGACCCGGATGCCTCCGAGTAGCGGTCCACCTCTGACATCACCCATCTGCCCTCCTCTTGTGAGGAGACAAACACGGTGACATCATCAGCGTACGCTACCGCCCTCAGAGCCGAATCCGGCACCGCCAGGTCCATTCTCACCCCCGCCAACGGTCCACAATCAATCCCTCTAAGGAAAGGATCGATTGCAAACACGTACAGCAAAGGGCTCAAAGGACAACCCTGACGGACACCAGACCCAACCTCAAAAGAGCGGCGAATCCAACCATTCACAAGCGGGAAACTCTCTGCCCCTACATACAAGGTCTTAAGCCAATCAACAAACCCCCCTAGCAGGCCATACCTCAGAAGGACAGACCAGAGGTACTCATGGTTAACCCGATCAAATGCTTTTGCCTGATCCAAGGAAAGCAAGTACCCCTTCCAGTGGCCAGCCCTACCCTGCTCCACAGCCTCTCGGACACTGAGCACAGCACTGAATGTACTGTGGCCCGGAACAGAGCAATGCTGAGCCCCCGAAAGGAGCCGGGGTGCAAACTCCACCAGCCGGTTAAACAGCACTTTTGCCAGAATCTTTCTGTCCGCATTGAGAAGTGCTATGGGACGCCAATTCTCAATGTGGGACGGGTCTTTACCCTTTGACAGGATGATCAGCGCTGACCTCCTCATTGACTTTGGCAGAGTGCCCGAGGATAGACACTCATTAAAAACCGCGGTCAAGAGGGGAACCAAAGTGTCCTTAAAGGTCTTATAGAACTCGGATGTTAAGCCATCCGGACCGGGTGACTTCTTGAGGGCAAGCCCATCAATAGCCATCCTGACTTCCTCTTCCCGGATCATCTCTGTCAAAACGTCAAGAGAGGGGTCTACTCCTGGTTCAGGGACGGTTTCAGCCAAGAAAGCTGACACCTTATCTCGATCTAGATCCTTCCTTCCCAAGAGGTGCGAGTAGAAGGATCTGATGACCTCCAGGATCCCTGATCTGGACCTTTTCAAGGATCCCGTACTATCAATCAGTCCTGAGACTACTTTACTATTCACTGACATCTTGCAGTTTCTGTAAGGGTCGGGCGAGCGGTACTTCCCGTAATCCCTCTCAAAAACCAAAGATGCGTGCCTATCGTACTGGCACTTCATCAGCAAGGACTTCACTCTGGAGATATCATCACGACTACCTCCAGTCGAGACAAGGTTCTCAAGTTTCTTCCTCAGGCCCTGGTACAAGCGGTACCTGTTTAGGCTTCTGAGGCCCGAGAGCTGGCGGAAGAATCTCGCAACCCTTTCCTTGAAGATCTCCCACCACTCTGACTTACTGCTACAAAGGCCCAGCAATGGTACCTGGCTCTGAAGAAAATCCTCAAAGGACTGTCTTATCTCCGCTTTTTCCAAGAGAGACGAATTCAGCTTCCAATAGCCTCTGCCCATCCGGGGGGTCTCTGTAACATTCAGAGAAAACAAAATTAAACAGTGATCGGAGAACTCCACCTCAACAACAGACACTGCTGAAGAGACGGCTTCCTCCTTTAAATAAAACCTGTCTATCCTAGACCTACAACTTCCCCTATGATAGGTGAATCCCGCGTGGCCTGGGGTGTGCCGGATGTGGACATCCACCAGGCGAGCCTCACTCGCTATGCTATTAAGGGCGACGCTATCATAAGTCAGCTTGTCTCTGGCACCTCCCCTGTCTTGGGGCCTCGTGACAGCATTAAAGTCCCCTCCAAAGACCACCTGCCGACTTGTAAAAAGATAGGGCTTGATCCTCATAAAGAGGCACTTCCGGTCCCACTTAGACTGTGGGCCGTAGATGTTAATAAGGCGAAGTTCTTGTCCCCTCATGAGGACATCTAAGATCAGGCACCTCCCCATTTCTAACTCGATAACCCGTCGGCATTCTACCGCTGCGGTAAAAAGGACCGCCACTCCGCTATACGGCTCGGCCCCAAGAGACCAGTAGGAGGGCCCATTCCTCCACTCTCTTTTAGCCTTGTAGATAGATGACATGTCTGTTAGCCTGGTCTCCTGCAAAAATAAAATATCAGCATTAATATGGGCAAAAAAAACATAGGCAGCAAATCGAGCCGTATCTGACTTAATGCTGGCGACATTAATGGACGCCAGCGTCAACGGAGAGGGTGCCACCATCAAGGGTGATTGAGTTAAACAGCTTTCTTTTTCCCACTCCCCTTCTCACCCTCCACATCAGAAGAACTCTTCACCCTCTTCAGAGAAATAGAAGTGTCCATCTCACCAGACGTCGTTTTACTTTCCTCGTCTCCGGATTCCAGGCCAGTCCCTTCCCCCGAGGACATAACCTCCCCAGGGGAAGAGGACTCGGCGCCCCCTGGAAGCCCCTCTGCCACCTCCCCCTCATCCTCCCCCTCCGAAGAAGAGGAGGAGACGTCCCTGAGGGGTCGGAATCGATTGGAAAGGCCAACCAGAGGGGAGTCAGTTTTGCCTTCCTGTGGCACCTGGACCAGGGTGGGAGAAGATCTTAAATCTCCCTTTTTTTTCCTACTTGTACCCCGCTTTCGGGTCTCCTTCTGCCATCCCCCATCATCCTCCTCCACGCTATCTGAGGAGATGGCACCTTCCTCATTCTGGATCCTCCTGACCTCCTCATTCAGCTCGCCATCCCTCAGGGTCTCAGTAGCAAGGTTGGCCTCTGGGACAGAATGAGAGGTTGTCCCGGTAACCCGGGCTTTCCCCATCACCCTATCCCTTTGGCGTTTATCAAGACGTCTTAGTTGGGCTGGTGTCTTTTTCTTGCTGTTCCTCACTGACCCCTCAGTTCCTCCACCCCTGCTAGTCCCCTCCCCAGCAGATTCTGGCTCGTGATCTTCACCCGCTGGGGACAAGACTGCATTAGCGAAAGAACGAGGACAACGACTGAATGGGTGACCTAAGTCACCACACAGGTGACACCTAATCTCTGCACAAGATGCGGCAAGATGGCCTACACCCCCACACAAGGCACATTTCTGCACCGTACAGTTTGCACTGAAGTGTGTGGGGTCACCACATCTGTGACAGAGCTTCGGCTGACCCCGGTAGAAAATCTGGATACGATCCCTACCGAGAAAGGCAGAGGATGGAATATGGGTAACTGTATTTCCTGAACGTTTAAGTTTTACCAAAAACGTCCAGGCTCCTGACCAGATGCCAAACTCGTCCCTGTTCTTCTGCGGGACCCCCATTACCTCGCCATACCGTCCTAACCAGGTGATGATGTCA
Organism: Hyla sarda; assembly: GCF_029499605.1. NCBI lineage: Eukaryota > Metazoa > Chordata > Amphibia > Anura > Hylidae > Hyla > Hyla sarda. The sequence goes on along the minus strand of NW_026609955.1, from coordinate 33,539 downwards.
ACACAAGAGAGTGATTCGTTATGGGTCAAAACGGTCACTCTCTTGATTTCGTTTTGGCGAGACAATGCCTGTATGGCAAAGTCTCGCCAGCCGGGCTCATTCTTTACCAATTCATAATTCGACCAGAAAAGCTCAAGCCCCTCTGGCCGAACAAAACTGATATCGAATTCAGGAGTACCGTAGGGATGTATCAAGGCGAAGATATCAACTGCCTTGAAGCCCATCTTTAGCAAGAACTCAACCACTTTCGTCCTTGAAGGACACATATCTTCGCCCTGCCACCGAAGACGGACTACATTCCTACGGTTACTACCTGCCCCGGCTGTTGGGAGGGACCACACAGTATCGCCCCCTCTTTCCTCTCGGAAGGCAGAGAGACCGTGTCTCTCTATCCAGAAGGACAGATCAACTGCTCTACCCTCTACATTAATCGACCTTTCCCCCTTTTTCAGAGCTTCCAGGAGACGTCGCTGCAATAAACCGTCCCTAGAGTCAGGAGACGAGGAAAGTATTCTACTTCCCCCAGCAGTGACATTGGCATAACTCCTATGGTCTGTCACCACTGGGGGGGCAACCGGACCAGACCTTGCACCTACACCACTGCCGATGACAACATCCCCACCACCCCCAATGACAACATTAGCACCAACTCCAATAACATGGTCACCACCTCCCCCAAAAACACCTTCCCCAGTAACATCAATCTCCATCCTCTCCCCAGTCATACATCCCCCAACCCCATTTACCCCATCACTCACACTGGCTGGACCAGCAACAGGTAAACCGGCAAATGATGATGATGATGGTGATGTTGATACATTTTCAGTCCGTTTTGCCTCAGCATCACGGGGCACTAGAGCTGGGACAACCTCCGCTGGCCCTTTAAGGGACCGGGCAGCATGCTTACCCAGTCTAGAGGAGGCCCCAGCCCTGTTCTTATTAGTGCCCTCCGCCTCATCAGCAATTTCTCCAGTCTTATCAGGGCGCCGCTGATCAATGGGATCAGCGGCGCCAATACAAAATAAGATTTGTTCTTTTCTTTTGGGAGCGTCTGCTACATCTGTAGTCACCGCGACTACCTCAGGCACTGAGTCACCCCCCCCCCCCCTACCACAGGGGAGCGAACTACAGCCCCGGAGTCTGCCTCTATGCCCACTGCTGGGCTGCCCTCACTGTCCGGCCTTGCAGCCAGTGCCTTCTCTACTCCATCCCTGCTACTGCAAACAGGCATGGAGTTTTGCGCCCTTTTAGTACCTGTACTCTCCCCGCTCCTTTGCACCGAGTCCACCACAGAACACGGGCTGGGCTGGGTAACGGGGCTTGCACAATGAGCTGACCCTGCGGCCGACTCAGGGTTTACAGGGAGGGGGGTGTAGATGTAACTCACCACTTCTTGCTGCTTTGGCTTGGTCTTCTTTTTCTTACCCCCAGGTGCCTCATCTGGCAGCTCATCTCCGAACACCAGATTCTGAGGACACACTGGGGATTCCAGCATACGTATCTGGGCCATAAGCGCCCCTCCTTGGTAGCTGTTGTCACTGTCTTCCCCTGAGTCGGCAGGTGATACTGCTGGCTGCTGTGCAGGGGGCCCACTGTACGGGGCCTGCTGCTGTTGCGACAGGCCACCAGGTGGATCTGGCTGTTGTTCTCCCTCTATCTCCTCCTCATCATCCACCTGGCTCTCAGGTTGCAGCCCCATCAACCTTCTCTGTTTCTTTTCATCCATATCTCTGAAACGCTCTTGATTTTTCAGCTTTTCTTTAAATGGTCCACTCATCTCCAGCAATTCCTCCTTTCTTTCCTCCAAAGCATTTATTTCAGCCATCAGACCTTTTATCTGTGCCTCGACTTCAGGCTTCTTCTTCTTTGTGGTAACCTCCAGCCTAGAACGGACATGGCGAAGTTCCTCCTGAAGCCTCACAGCTTTGCTGGCGTCTTCATACTCACGGAGGTGACTTACGACTCGGGTAGTATAGGTGGAAATAGACTCCCGGGTCCTCAGCATTCCCCAGCCTTCCTCACTGAGGTCGGCTTCACCTCCGTGAGTACTCTGCCTTCCTCCAGATGACCTTGGCTTTCTGCTGGCAGCACCCAGCTTTCCCAAATTGGGATCCTCGTTTCCAGAAACCTTTCGGCCTCTTGCCTCTGTGGGGGGTGTTGGAGTGACATTGCTGCGACTCCGGGTGGATCGCCTAACCCCCAGATCTTCTGATGTACAGGCCGCTTGCTGGCCTCTCCTGCCTCCCTGCGGCCTACTCCGGGAGGCAGAAGCCTGGGCCTCGCCTCCCTCACTCATCCCTGGAAACCCACTCCCTCCCTGGGGAGGAGAAAGCAGGTCCCAGGTGGAACAGGTGGTAATTCCCTGGAGCTCAGGAGGCACAGCAGACACCACCACACAGCTGAAGCAGAACCACACCCACAACTGATTGGCTCCCACTCCAGAGCTGTACTCAGTATTCTGCTGGTGAGATCACTATGTACATATATTACATTACTTATCCTGTACTGATCCTGAGTTATATCCTGTATTATACTCCAGAGCTGTACTCACTATTCTGCTGGTGAGGTCACTGTGTACATACATTACATTACTTATCCTGTACTGATCCTGAGTTATATTCTGTATTATACTCCAGAGCTGTACTCACTATTAGTGTTGCTCGCGAATATTCGCAATTCGAATATTATTCGCGAATATCGCATATTCGCGAATTCGCGAATTTCGCGAATATAGCGCTATATATTCGTAATTACGAATATTCGTTTTTTTTTTTCGTTTTTTTTCACAGTACACATCACAGTGATCACCCTTCTCTGCTTCCAGGTTGTGTGGTGTAAAGAAGGCTGTAACACTACTGTGTGAGGCTGACGTGCGGAAATTCGCATATGCGAAAATTAGCATATGCTACTTTTCGCATATGCGAATTTCGCGAATGCTAATTTAGTATATGCTAATTTTCACATGTTAATTTTCGCATACGCGTATTTTCGCATATGCGAAAATAAAACGGGAATATAACGAATATGCGAATATTCGCGAATATATGACGAATATTCGTCCATATATTCGCGAATATTCGCGAATTCGAATATGGCCTATGCCGCTCAACACTACTCACTATTCTGCTGGTGAGGTCACTGAGTACATACATTACATTACTTATCCTGTACTGATCCTGAGTTATATCCTGTATTATACTCCAGAGCTGCACTCACTATTCTGCTGGTGAGGTCACTGTGTACATACATTACATTACTTATCCTGTACTGATCCTGAGTTATATCCTGTATTATACTCCAGAGCTGTACTCACTATTCTGCGGATGAGGTCACTGTGTACATACATTACATTACTTATCCTGTACTGATCCTGAGTTATTATACTCCAGAGCCGCCATTCATATAACAGAACCTGAGGAGCCTCACAACAGTCGAATCTAAAAGTTTCCTTAGGAGACGAGGTGAGTGACCTGCTGCTTCCACCATAAGTAATGTAACGTGAGCCTTCATTTATTGCAATAGTTAGATTTTGCACAATGGGTGCCACACATTGTACAAGATGTCACTATTGCGATGATTGTAGGGTCACTTTACATTACTTATGTACTGAGTTATATCCTGTATTATACTCCAGAGCTGTACTCACTATTCTGCTGGTGAGGTCACTGTGTACATACATTACATTACTTATCCTGTACTGAACCTGAGTTATATCCGGTTTTATACCCCAGAGCTGCACTCACTATTCTGCTGGTGGGGTCACTGTGTACATACATTACATTACTTATCCTGGACTGATCCTGAGTTATATCCTGCATTATACTCCAGAGCTGTACTCACTATTCTGCTGGTGAGGTCACTGTGTACATACATTACATTACTTATCCTGTACTGATCCTGAGTTATATCCTGTATTATACTCCAAAGCTGCACTCACTATTCTGCTGGTGAGGTCACTGTGTACATACATTACATTACTGATCCTGTACTGATCACGAGTGTGTGTGGGATGGGGGGGGGGGGGAGCAAAAAAAATTGCTTGCCCAGGGTCCAATCAAAATTAAAGATGGCCCTGTCCATTATACATACACTGTACAGCAATCATACCTCCATTACACATACACTGTACAGCAATCATACATCCATTATACATACACTGTACAGCAATCATACATCCATTATACATACACTGTACAGCAATCATACATCCATTATACATACACTGTACAGCAATCATACATCCATTATACATACACTGTACAGCAATCATACCTCCATTATACATACACTGTACAGCAAACATACATCTATTATACATACACTGTACAGCAATCATACCTCCATTATACATACACTGTACAGCAATCATACCTCCATTATACATACACTGTACAGCAATCATACATCCATTGTACATACACTGTACAGCAAACATACCTCCATTATACATACACTGTACAGCAATCATACATCCATTATACATACACTGTACAGCAAACATACCACCATTATACATACACTGTACAGCAAGCATACCACCATTATACATACACTGTACAGCAAGCATACCACCATTATACATACACTGTACAGCAATCATACCTCCATTATACATACACTGTACAGCAAACATACCTCCATTATACATACACTGTACAGCAATCATACATCCATTATACATACACTGTACAGCAAACATACCTCCATTATACATACACTGTACAGCAATCATACCTCCATTATACATACACTGTACAGCAAACATACCTCCATTATACATACACTGTACAGCAATCATACCTCCATTATACATACACTGTACAGCAATCATACCTCCATTATACATACACTGTACAGCAATCATACCTCCATTATACATACACTGTACAGCAATCATACCTCCATTATACATACACTGTACAGCAATCATACATCCATTATACATACACTGTACAGCAATCATACATCCATTATACATACACTGTACAGCAAACATACCTCCATTATACATACACTGTACAGCAATCATACCTCCATTATACATACACTGTACAGCAATCATACATCCATTATACATACACTGTACAGCAAACATACCACCATTATACATACACTGTACAGCAAACATACCACCATTATACATACACTGTACAGCAATCATACCTCCATTATACATACACTGTACAGCAATCATACCTCCATTATACATACACTGTACAGCAATCATACATCCATTATACATTCACTGTACAGCAATCATACATCCATTATACATACACTCTACAGCAATCATACATCCATTATACATACACTCTACAGCAATCATACATCCATTATACATACACTCTACAGCAAGCATACCATTATACATACACTGTACAGCAATCATACCTCCATTATACATACACTGTACAGCAAGCATACCACCATTATACATACACTGTACAGCAATCATACCTCCATTATACATACACTGTACAGCAAGCATACATCCATTATACATACACTGTACAGCAATCATACATCCATTATACATACACTGTACAGCAATCATACATCCATTATACATACACTCTACAGCAAGCATACCACCATTATGCATACACTGTACAGCAATCATACCTCCATTATACATACACTGTACAGCAAGCATACATCCATTATACATACACTGTACAGCAATCATACCTCCATTATACATACACTGTACAGCAATCATACCTCCATTATACATACACTGTACAGCAATCATACATCCATTATACATACACTCTACAGCAATCATACATCCATTATACATACACTCTACAGCAAGCATACATCCATTATACATACACTGTACAGCAAGCATACATCCATTATACATACACTGTACAGCAAGCATACATCCATTATACATACACTGTAGAGCAAGCATACATCCATTATACATACACTGTACAGCAAACATACCACCATTATACATACACTGTACAGCAAGCATACCTCCATTATACATACACTGTACAGCAATCATACCGCCATTATACATACACTGTA